>NW_020187129.1:159541-166215 GCF_900000015.1 Plasmopara halstedii | reverse complement strand
CTAAGGCTAAGCAGCATTCCACGCTATCGAAGTCAAGAAATTTGACACCGAGGTCCACAGGGACCCTTGGCACAGTGACACAAGTCCGCGTCGCTAAGCGAACAGTGACAGCATCACTCAACCGCGCTCTCAGCGCCTCAGTATACAGCTGACTTCTATCGATCGTGGAGCGTCAAGTATAATTGCCCGACACCCCGGAATCGATAAGGATCTTCCGTGGCCTTCCAGAGCCCTTTAAATGGCTTGTACGACCAGCAAACCCGATTTGCATACACGTGTTCAAGAGCAGGAGCTTTTCGAGGCTGTAACCTGCTGCCCCTTATCTCTTTGTGGCTCAACAGAACATACATCTTCCCCAGTAGATCTCCACGTACCTACTGGTTCTTGTGGTTTCCCCGCGACAAACCAGCCTGGTTAGAAGCGGGACATCGGTTTGATGAACCCTTACGCGCCTTGCGCAGGGGACAACCACTTCAAAGATGATGAAACAAATCATCATTTACACACTGCTCGGCAGCTCGGAGCTCTCCCTCTTCTTTCTCAGCATAACTGAGACCCATGGGCTGAGGCCCGCTCAGGTTAAAATACGCGATATGCGCTGTATCCCTTCAATTATATTAGAGCCTAAGCGACGATAGAGAGTAGAGACTTGAAGTACCATGGAGCATTTAAGACGTTACTATCCAGTGTGTCTCCCAAGGCGGCAGCATTTTTTAAGTATGTAAATCGTCAGATGCATTGGATCTTTTGACAAAACGAACGAACTGCGCGGGTTTGAGCCCCTCAGTGGACAAAATCGCAATCGGACCAAACATGCAAGACATGTCGGCTACATGCTAAATATCTTAGTCAGGGTCGAGTAGGTATAGCCGTGTAATAAGATACTACGTAGCAGCTTTCAACTAGCCTTGTCTCAAGTTTGAGCCTTTTCGGCAGCCCGGCCAAAGGAATCATGGCGAGAAGAAGGGCTTTTGCAGCAAGATCCCGAGGCATTGAGCATCCATCTCAACGTCTGCATCGTCCTCTGTTCTTCTTAAAATCACGCATCAAATGAATCTTTACTTTGCTAGATTAAGCTTTCAAGCTGTTACTTGGAAAGGCGACAATACTTTACCAAGTGTGGGAAGTTGAAAATTGGACCTTGTAGAGCTTTTGCCAGCGTTTACTACGGTCCTTGGAGAGGCATGATTTACATTTCCACTGCTGCTCGAGGCCTAGGCAAAACGTATTGAGTGCTGGCGAGATGAGAAGCGCTCGTTTTACTTTGTTTTCTGCTGAAGGCCCGCGCGGATGGTGTATAAGTTGTCTGGCGGGATACAGCGGGTGACTTTCAGTGGATCAAAGCAATGATCACGACATCCGTTAGTCTTGAAAGCCGCAGCGACAATTGCACTCGTAAACGGACAAGCTTGGCTTAGGAGCCAGGCCAAGCTCCTTAGGTCTGTCGTTGTGTGTTTCGCGGCGGGGTATCGTATCACGCCCCTCTGCATAGAACGGATGCGGAGTGCGCATGTGAGGCGTAGCGTTGCGAGTGCCTCGTCCTCGGAGAAAGTTTCTGTAAACAGGGAACGGCGTATGTATCTAGTAACCGGTGGCGGCGCAGGTTTGGGTCAGGGCTCAAAATGTCACTACAACGCTCATCAAAGCTCCTCGATGCCTTGGTGAGAATGTATGCTTGCCGCCAATCGCAGAAACTGCGCCTTTCACGTATCTTGTTAAACCATAGGACCACAAGAGCACTATCGGGAGACGACTTTGAATGACATTGATGGTCGCCAGTGGAAAAGCGATTGTCGGCGGAGTGGATGCTTGTAAAATTCTCACTATGTGCGTGGTATCTTGGTGTACGACAAGGGGAGATTTTGTTGAGAAGCCTGTGGGAGATGTTGGGTTGATAGACTCACTAATCTATGGCTTTAAAATGATGGAGAGTATACAAATTCATTTGAAGCTAAAATCGATTTTTAAGCATATCACTCTTGAAGTGAAAACAACTGAGTTACTTGATTCTCGAAAAGCTCTCAGTTCGGCTCTTGTGTGGTGCTTGGTAAACCTTCCGCTGTACGGTAGCTCACACCCTCTGAGTGTCAAAGCTTCCTCTGTGCAAGGCTACGGTTACCCATATATCATCACCGTTCCATTGTGACCTTACTTAAATTGTGTTCCAAGAAATTGCGTAAAGACGTTTACGCTTATTTCTCTTCTTTCTTCTCATGTACTCGTTACATAATTTATCTCATACATAGACCCTAGGTATTAGATGTGAAATTTAATTTTCCTCGCAATCTTAAAGTATTCGTGGCCCTACAGAATATCTTGACCTTGATCATTTATGATCCTCAACATTTTTACGTCGTCAAATGTTTCTGCTGCTGTTCTTGGATCCACGATTCAATCTTCGCCTTGAGTTCCGTATTTGATTGCAGTTGATCCATAGTTAAAGGGACACGAGTGAATGGGTCACTTTGATCATTCATTAAATGCTGCGTAATGCAGGATCGATCCATTGTGTATCCACTTGGCAACAAGACAGGATCTTTCATTAAAGTAAACACCAAAGGGTCAAGAAATTCATCAGGGATATCACCAAGCACTTCTTCGAGGCTAGCCGCCCCCTCTGCCGCTTTAGCCAAGTCTCCAACAAACGTCTCGAACTTTTGCACGTCATTTGGTTCCAAGAGCTGTGTGCGAGCCACGATTTGAGCACATTTTCGAAAAACTGGGCCATCATAATAGCCATTTGTCGCTACAGCTTGTAAGAAACTCGGGTAGTGAGCAAAGTGCAGCAACGTTTCAACAATTTCCTTCAACATGACTTTTGGACGAAACTTGTACTGTTCAGGATTGTTAACTTTAAGCTCGATGCCACGTGGACCTGCGAGCTTTACAATTACACTAGTTAGCATACTCACCAAACGGTCTTCAAGCTCTGGCATCTGGACAAAAGGTGCTTGAATCTCACTTGTCAAGTACGACATCATATGTATCGTCTCATTTGCCAACTGTAAACTCGATATGACCGTCCGTTCCTTGTCCGATAGCAAGCTTTGCTTCTGTTCACGCACACTTTCGTCCAGCGCCATCCATTGCGCAATATTTTGCATTTCTTCTTGTAGCAGCTTGATTTCTGGCAGTGCTATCAGTGCATCAGTGACCAAACTATTGATGTGATTCATTAATCCATGCGCAAATTTCACAAAGTTTTCGCGATCTTCAGCAATAGTGAAAAACGCCGATTTGTGTCCATCAATTTTCCACAAATATTTCAAAAGACACGCAATATTATAGCGATGTTCTAGCTTTTCATAAAATCCAGTTTGTTCGACATCTCCGTATAAAGCCAACAGACACGGCGCAAGATGGCGTTGTGCTAATACGTTCGACCTCAGAAGTTCCATGCCAAAAGCAGTCCCGGCAGTCTCGCGTTCGTCCGACGCGTCAGATGGTAAGAAAATATAAAAGAGAACCTCACTCATCTTAGCTCGCAAGTGAGGACTATGCACGTAACTTGGGCTGGACAGGAAGATCAAAATCATTTTTAATAATCCATCTAGCTCAAACAAATTAAGCGCTTTCGGTTGCAGGCGCGCGACAAACTTTAAAACAGAGCATAAATCATCTACCAAATGTTCCGGAACGTACTTCAGAACACGGTTGGTCTCAACGTCAGGAGAAGGTAGAGGAAGCGAGATAGAATTAAGGTCAAACACATTTAATCCAGTACAAATTGAGCTGACTACTGCACTCGTAAGAAGCGCAAATCGGATAATTTCGTGTAGAAAGTCTGGGTGCAGCAACTCGGCATCCATGATCATTTTTGCAGCCGCCAATTGATCAAAATGAGCTTTTAATCTAGAATCGGCATCCGGTGCATCCATACGACTTTGAAAATACGATAATTGACGCAGTAGTCGCATATACTGACCCATCATACCCACAGGGCCGAGGTGCAATGCTCGAGCCGAGATAAAGTAACAACGCGTAATGAAGTTAAAGTCGGCAATATTCAGTATCTGTCGATCGTCCTGTTGCGATGATGCAGTGTCAGTACCAGTGCCAAGTAATCTTGTCTCGTCAAACGGAAACAGAGGGTTTTGCATCATTAAGTACTCTGTCTTGATTAATTTAGCTTTGTTTGAATTTGGTGCTAGAAATGGACCGCATAATTTCAAAAGCACCATCGTCAGATTCACGAACATTCCGTTCGTAGACGTGATATTCACGTCTGGATTTTCCTTTGCACGTTCTGCATTAACCTGCATGGCTTGCTCCATCCACGCCAGCACTTGTTCACGAGCACAACCACCTGCTTTCAGCAGTAACGTCACAATATCTGACACTGTGGCTTGTACATTATCCAATTTGTTGCGAATGGCTAGAATCGAGTTATCCACATCATTCTTAGTGCGTTTCGTAATATTCGTAAACATCTGAGTGATCGCTGGGTCCTGGTTGCAGCTAAAGCGCAATAGTAAACCCAATGCAGTAGCATCTTGAAGCCGACGACCTGTCATCGGTGGTCCTGGTGTCAATAAAAAACCCGGAATTTGACTAAAAACTGTCGCTAGCGCTTTATTACGACACAAGACAGTCACAATGTACATGTTTTCGTAAAAATTTGACATCAACGACGGTGGATTGATCATGAATAATTCAGCCAGTAATTTTTGAAATATCGGTGCAAATATCACCTGCGTTGCATCATTTTCCTCTAATACAGTCACTACTCCATCAACAAACTCACTTGTAAGTGCATTGGCTTGCACTCGCACAATTTTTTCCAATGCATCAACGTTAATGGTTCCAACTTCAAAAGGAAAGATATCGGGATCGGTTAATGCAGTGGCACTATAGTTGATGCACATATCGTGGATACTGTCAAGACAATCACAAAAAATTTTTTTCGTATCAGGTGAAAGACGCAAAAACGATGACTGTAACTTTTGTTTTTCGTCTTGACAGCGATAGAAAACTTGTTCGAGATATGCTACGGCAGCTAAAGGATGTTGAATTCCTCCTGGAAGATCGGCTGGATTCATTGTGACTCGAGCATAAAGCACTTCACTAACATTGGCTATTGTAAGTCGTGTATCTTCAAAATTCGAGAAATGCAGCAAAGTCTGACTGCTAGTGTTTGATGACAATGTCACATGGAGCACGCGCTGTAGCATATCATTCACATAAATTTCAGGTGAAAGTCCAGTTTTTTTCAGCTTTTGAGGCTCTTTTGGCGCTACTTGAGGCTCAACTGTAGGTAATACGTCTTCGACACGCTGCTTTTTATCAGTTTGAGGCAATGAAGCGTCGAGATTGGTCATAATAATGTCTTTGTCTACTTTATCTGCCGTTTGATTGGCTAAATGTGCCTTTTGTGCAGCCTCCTGCTGCTCTTGGAGCTTCTGGAGCCTCTTGCGCCGAATCTCGTCATTGGAAGGAGGAACGACACCATTTGAAAGTGTGTTCCCACTTGTCTGAAAACCTTCGGATGTGCTCTCGTCATCGTTCTCGGTCTTACCCTGTAGCCACGCGCTCACCCATCCTGACATGCTTAACCTTTTGTGAAGATCCTATTATGCGATTGGCTAATTCTCACCATATCGTGTAAGCTATGTGTACCACATTAAAGCTTCAACAAGATCAAAATGCTCGCTCGATGTTTGCGCCATCGCTTGGCGTCATTTGCTGCAGTATCCTCGTTCTCTATTGAGAAGTGTGTCACTCTACATCGGACACAGCACTTTTGTACTTATACGACCAGATCAGAACGAGAGATGGAGAAATTAGGCGAGAGATTAGCGCAAGATCGACGAGCTGGTGACGTGCTTTTTCTCTACGGAGACTTAGGGTGTGGCAAAACGTGTTTAGCCCGTGGATTTGTACGAGCTTATACGAAACGATCGAATCTATTGGTGACGTCGCCAACGTATTTGCTAGTGAATACGTACGATGAAGCTAAAGAACTTCCAATAGTCTACCATGTGGACCTCTACCGTCTAGAGACTGTTACAGAGCAAGATACAGTGGCGTTAGGACTCGCTGAAGCCTTTAAACGAGGTGTAACGCTAATTGAGTGGCCAGATCGATTTGAAAAACAAAGTATTCCAAACGAGAGATTAGATGTAAGAATTTTGTACGACGAAGAAGACATCGGAATCCGTCATGTGGAAATTCAACCGAAAGGCGAACGATGGGACAAGATCTTTTGATTGTAACAAGTAATGCACACTTACCACGCTGACAAAATTATAGATTTCTTTGTTTAGACTGTAGTGGCGCTCACAACATCGTGCTTTCCGTGGCTTATAGTCAAAAGTAGCTGTCGAATTTCGTCAGGACTTACAGAAGGAGTTGAGTTAAACGTTTCTTTCTGCTGAGCAAGAAATCGTTTAAAATCATGACGTGAGATGACGCCAGAACGAGTCGAACACATTGATGAAGTGGCTGTAGCGTAGGATTGTTCGCTGTAGCAATCATCGTGATTATTCTCGTCGCAATCGTCATCTACAATAACCACAGACGGACATTGCTGAAAAAAACGAAGTTCGTGTTCGACACGACTAAGTCTTTGTTTTTGTAAACGCTCTCGCTTTGTTGTTTGGATGATATTATCCATAGCACAATCATCAAGTGGTGCTTCATCAATGACATACAGAGGATATTTTACGCTTTGTGTT
>NW_020187129.1:159009-159531 GCF_900000015.1 Plasmopara halstedii | reverse complement strand
GTCAACACGGACTCCCAGAGTCGATTGTCTCTGATAGAGACCCCCGTTTCACGGGAAACGTTTGGTCAACTATCTTCAAGGTGCTCGGCACCAAATTGGATGTGTCGACAGCGGATTATTTGTAGACCGATGGTCAAACCGAAAGAGTGAATCGCGTCATCGAAGACGTTCTTCGCAGCATCTGCGCTGAGACTCTGAGGCGCTGAAGCGCCATGTTGCCACTCGTAGAGTTTGCACTGAACGAAGCAGTGCATTCTTCTACCCGCTACACGCCGTTCTACGTGAACGGGCCGATTCACCATCGCGTCCCGCTGACGTTGCCATTCTATGGCTCAGGGCTTGGTGGGGGAGGAATAGCCGAACGGCTAGCCCCTTCATCATCCGCAAAGAAGCCGATAGCTTTTTGTCTACCAAACTGAGTGTCCTACGACACGTTCTCGATGCGATGGCTGAAAGCCAAGACCTGCAAAAAGAATATGCAGATGAAAAAGGAAGAAGCAAAGTGAAAAGCTTTAAGGTCGG
>NW_020187129.1:158798-158999 GCF_900000015.1 Plasmopara halstedii | reverse complement strand
CGACGGTTGTACGCGATTTCTGCTAAGTGCAGAAATTCATCCCAATTATTCTGGGCAGCGTTGACGACACTTCGGAGATAATCGCTAATGAAACGATTAGTTCGTTCTGTTTGACCATCCGTTTGGGGGCGAAATGCAGATGATAGGTTGTGTCGAGTGCCTAAAGTCTTCACAATACTCTGCCAAACTTTGGACGTAAAA
>NW_020187129.1:158421-158788 GCF_900000015.1 Plasmopara halstedii | reverse complement strand
AGTTTATCTCCTCGTCCGGTCGTACAATGACCACTTCGACCAAATCGCCTGCCTTCGAAGCACTGCCGAACGCTTCAAGGTACATCTCGTCCAGGTCACGAAGAGAATCTTTTGCAGGCGTAGCCTCGAGGTGTATGTCGCCATCTTCCTCCCCGTCATACCGTTGACGAGGGTGTATAGCTGTGCGCCATCGTCTACGGTAGACACACCCTGGATCAGTGTCGACGCCCGGCATCTTGCAGCCAGTATACGGCGTCGCCGTCGCCTCTGTACAGAGGTTCTGTGTCTCGGTGAGACCAAGGTGAACACGCACTCCGCGTCGTCCGGTGTCATCCTCACTCTCCGCTCCATTAGAGCTCCGATTTTG
>NW_020187129.1:155210-158411 GCF_900000015.1 Plasmopara halstedii | reverse complement strand
TCGTTGGGAGTTTTATAACTCCTCCTCGTTTACTTAGGTACGACTTAACTTGTTTCCAGCAGAGGTAAAATCAATTCCAATAGGTCGCCCTGTCCATGCTGAGATTTGACAATCACTCACAGAGGTCCGTCGTTCGCTTTGTCGCGGGTGCCCCACCCTACAAAACACTCAGATGAGAGCAAGTGGCAAACAAGATGCGTATGTGTTGTAATTTCGCAGATATCATCATGCGTAGGTATCGCGGAGCTGCTTAGCAGTCGAAATATGTTTCTGTTTATGATCAGCATGACTGACTTATTTTAAGAGCCTTCATTCGTAGTATCATGATCTGCCCTCGCCGCAGAAAGTTGTTTTACGTATTAAACACCCATATTGCAACACCCGCCGCTTTCTTAAAAGAGGTAGACGTGAAAGGACCAAACTTCCGAACATAACCCTCCAATTATCGAGGTTCTTGACGGTTAGACAAGAGCTTCAATCGCTTCTGATGAGCCTAATTGTCCGGTGTGAACACCCAGAATCAGTTCTTTCCACGCTGAATAGGACCTTTACTGAAGTATTGCATCTGTATGCCACTACTCGCGCGCAAAATCGCAACCGCGACGCGCTGTGGCTAATTTAGTCCATAACCAAATCTATGGTCAGCTTAATTCTTCTCGGCCGGATGAAAAATGTTTCTTCGTCCAGGTCCCTAAACGTCCGTATGCTAAACATCAGCGGCTACACGGTCAAAGTCATTCCATCTTCGATGAAACCCGCTCGGAAATGGCGCTCCAAGATGTTCCTCACACAAGTGCTAGTAAGCGCAACAGAAAATACCTCATATCCTGCACGAAAAAAAGCTCTGGATCAAAGATTCTTCATTCGCATATGCACCGAGGGTGTGCTCCGCTCATAAGCAGAATCAGGGATCTTTAAAGTTACTAAGTAGCTGTCTTAGTTCAAGAGCGAGATATAGTTATAGATTTAATCTTCTGAAAACAAATACTATAACTTACTATCTCCAATTCTAGCGTGAGGCTAGAAGTCTACAAGCCCCACGGACCCCTTTTGAACGGAGTGGCATCGCCCTCATCGAGAGCGGTACTTTGGCTTTTCAGAGTGTGAGTATAACAGGTCCCCCGTCACCCGACGTGTTCCACGGACCTCTTAATCACCCTTAATATTAACGAAAGCTAATACAGGCTTTTCATCACAGAACTTTGGTGCTTTTGAGCTTATCTTGTGAATGTACATCAAATAGGGTTACCCTGGGTTATACTGTATATTAGTATTAAGCTAAGAAATAGGCTTTAATAAAACTAATATACAACAAAATTACCAGCCAGACTCAAGTCTTAGGCAAAAAACATGGACCAAGGATCATAAACTACCGTTCAGAATGTGCAATTAGCCCACTATGAGGAGTGCTTTATGTAGATACGTACGCGCTTTGCGGCATCGCGACTTCGAAGTGAAAGCAATGTAAATGTTAATCGATTAAACTTGCAAACGATTAAGATACGTACGCACTCGATGTATCATAAAAAAGTAAAAATGTGCTGTTAGAATGACTGGCAAATTGGCTTGCGAAATTTTGGATGCACTACCGCCCAACGCATTTTAAATTCAATGTTGAAGCAAGCTGCTGTAGCCGCTTTCACTAAGATTTAGTCTTTCACTCGTCAAAATAGTAAAAGCCGATTACTGGGTGTGCTTTTTTACTGTTCCACTTCAAGAAGAGTTCTCGTTATAAAGGCATCTGAGTAAGCGATATATTTAAAAAAACTTTTGTTCATCATTCCACATTATGGGATTGCTGACGCTATAAATTTAAAAATCACTGTATATTTTAATTGCTAGTTTACTCCTGTCCTACATAGTGCACGAATCCAGTACTTGTGATTACCTTACGTGCCATTAATAACCACAGTCCCCAAGGTGAATCCAAAGCAAATAGATGAATATGTCGTGACTGCGAAGAGAAGGCAACTTAGACAAAAGTCAATGCCGATTCATGAATCCTCATCTCATTTAGAAAAACAATGAGCAGACACGCTGATTGCTGGTCGTTCTTAAGCGCGTACACGTATACGGGTCGGAGGGGATTCTCGCGTGTTTGCCGAGGAAGTCACTTCAGTATTCTCAGTTTTGGTTGTTTTGACGTGAGCAGGAGGATTGGGTACCGAATCGCCACTTTTGAGTTTTTGAGCGTGATCAGTGCCAGGAGTCATGACAGCATCCTCCGGGTTGGTTTCTTCGAAGCGACCAGTCGAAGTTGTCATTTCAGCATCCTCAGTTTTCACACGAACAGGTGGGTTGAGCACCAGATCGTCACTTTTGAGTTTTTGAGCGCGATCAGTGACAGGAGTCATGACAGCATCCTCCGGGTTGGATTCTTCGAAGTGATCAGTCGAAGGTGTCACTTCAGCATTCTCAGTGTTTTCTTCAATACGAGCAGACGGATGGGTTTCCAGATCCTCATCTACCGTTCTTTTGGCGCGATCAGTTGCATAGATGGCCGGATCACTAGGTGCAGATTCACCAATGTGAGTAGTAGAATGAGATTCTGGAGCGTAGGGCAAATGAATCACTTGGGAATCTCGATTTTGTAAGAGGTTGTTGTGAATGCCGATTGACGGAGAAGGGTTCACATTAACACCGTCAGCTGCTGGAAATCTTGTATAAGAAGGAGATAGAGGCTTGTTGATTGTAAAGCGTTTTGCTCTTAAAAATTGGCGAATCAGATCAGGGCCAATTTTCTCGAAGCCTGGCGAAGTTTTGACGGGTAATATATGTGAATTATCCTGATTAGTTGGTCTTGGTTGCTTGTTGAAAAGTTGTCCAGCTAAATTGCCTAGCAGCTCATCGAAAAGAGAGTCGAGGTCATACTCTGACGGATCTTGGTCAGCAGTTGATGGCGAATTCTCGTGACGGAATGGATAAGAACCATGGGCGTGGTCTGGCTGAAATTTTGCGGATGTATGAGAGTATTCGTTGGGAGATTGATGAGAGTTTTTGGAAGAAAACCCTTTTGCAACTCGAGAAAGTTCAGAATTTACCTCCTCGATTGAATAACGAAACAATAATTTATGGATGGCATTCTCCAATTGTTGATTCCGTAATCCATCAAAGTTGTGTGGATTGTCATCACCAGTCTTCCGAGCTTTTGGCTTTGCATGATCTGGAGCCGGTTTTGAAGACGTGAAGCTGGGAGATACA
>NW_020187129.1:153231-155200 GCF_900000015.1 Plasmopara halstedii | reverse complement strand
GAACGGTCATGTCAAGCGCATCCGATGTTGTGACAGCTACTGTGACCGTCACGAACACCGGTGACCGAGCCGGTAAAGAGGTGGTTATGCTTTTCGTAACTCAGCCATTCCGCCTCATTTCAGTACCTGAAGTGAAACAATTGAAAAAGTTCAACAAAATCGAGCTGCAGCCTGGAGAGTCCATGGACGTCTCGTTCACGCTGACAATCGATGACTTGAGTGTATACGATCCGCAGATCGGCAACGGTTTCAAGCGAGTGTACGAAGACACTGATTTTGTTATCAGCATTCGTCCCGAGACGTCGTGCGATGTGTACGGAAACCTTGACCACCCGCAATGCATCAAGTTCAGTGTCAACACGAATGGCGGCGCGGAAATGACTCCTGTTGATTCTCTTCCCGCCGTCCAACTGCCCTTACCACTGTGAGGATCGACTTACTACCGTGTGGATCAATAACTACCGGATCAGCAGTAATGTTCATTTTCTTTCAAATTGCAACGATAAGCAACCGTACATATGTTTAAATTCAAAATTGCATCTTTACTTTCAGTGTCTTCTTTCTTACCTTGGTGCTTACTGAACTTTTACTAAAACCACAAATTCCCAGAATTGTGAAGAAACCAAAATTGTCACGAAATTCATTTAGGGACGCTTTGCTAAGAAAATATAGGGATTTTCGGTTGTCTGTGCTGCTTCATTGAATATATTCTTTTTTTTAGCCAACACAATATGTCACTCCTACAGTGACTGAATGTATCTGATCCACACCCATCGTGAGAGCCGCTCACGTGATGTCTCGTCACAGCTGAAATTATTTTTATATATTCTCAAAAAGACTGAGCTGTGAATGATATTTGCTCTTAAGAAAGGCATCCCTTCACAATTAATTGCATAAAATACATTACGGACAAATTTAAAAAAATACAGCTGGTTTTCTATAACGATTTTGAATGTGAGGGGTACGTCAGTTAATTAAGTCAGTTTTATATTAATGATATCAAAATGCAAATGTGCAAACTGGGTCTCAGGAGCTTTCATTCACCTTGAGGCTCTCAATTCCACTCCTCATTTAAGGGAATGAGCCCAATCTCTATACGCGGACTCTTTGAGTCAAACCTCTTTTGTGCAAATTGCTTGGCAACCATGTTGCATACGCTTTACCCCTTTGTTTTTATCGTCAGCCTTGACAATTACCAGGTTTAACACTCGAGCGTAACAAAAATGCTCACTGAAGACTTAGTTCCCGAGAGGCGACCCTACCTACTTGTACAAGTCGAGTGCGAAAACGACGAACCTTTTAGACAGTCCATACGCAAGCGACCATATGATTTATCTGATTCAGCCCTCGTGGTCCGGAAGCTGTACTCCGCATTCAATGCGGCACCCACCGCTTTCAAATACAATCTTTACGCATGTGTCCCTTCACAAACTATCCCATTAACATGTAGATCATCAGCATCTGTCGTGTACACCTCAAGGTTCCTGCAATCAGAATCCGATAAACGCTACCGCCGTACTTTACGAAGCACATATACTTTTTGACTGTTCTTTTTGCTAGGGTCGGATGGATTTCTGGGATAAATCGACTTTTTGTATATAGTTTGGATAGAGGCAAGTAAAAAGAATGGGCTATCTGCATACATAAAGTCAAGCGTCTAGTACTCTAAATTGCGTGTCATTGATAGTTTACGTTATAAAAACCAAAATACATGTCACACTATATGCCACAACTTTCGTGTGGGGAGACCTTTGACAGGGTCAAAGACAATCTTCTTGAAGCGGGGCTGCAGTAGCTTTGCGCTTTGAGGAAGCGTAAGTTAGGTCACCGACCTCTCGTTCTATACTCAGAACAATTTTGAGTCTAGCGGATCGCAATCGGCTTACTCCAAGAGTAATTATATATTGTTACCCACGGCTAATTAACTTTTTCAAAACTGACTTTATTATTTTATCTGCGGCGAAGCCGC
>NW_020187129.1:153034-153221 GCF_900000015.1 Plasmopara halstedii | reverse complement strand
GGTTTTCCTAAATATGTATAGTAAAATCTAAATACATGTATAACTACTGGCTATCCAGACCCGTACCGTATTGTTGTTTGGGTGTGGTCACACCATGCCCATCTGGTGTGACACACACCCTGTTACCAGGGTATGTGTAACTTCGTTACACTCTTCCCCATTAAGATTGATAACATTTACAATTCCG
>NW_020187129.1:152142-153024 GCF_900000015.1 Plasmopara halstedii | reverse complement strand
TCTTAATTATGCACATATCTGTCTTGATGACGTTCCGTCTATGATAATAATAAGTAAAGTTAATCGAAACAACCATGTTGAACTCTTACGAGCTGTGCGTTAGGGTATGCACTTTGATTAGCAGTTTGTCAATGTTGGCTTTCGTATGTTTTTCTGAGAAGCTGAAACTTTTTTTGGCTCAATATAGAAAAATTATCTTGATCGCACAGAATGTAGACACTAAATTTGCAGATAGCAACAGCGTTCAATCTGCCTAATAAACATACAAACCTTATGCGGTGTTTTGTCTGCCTCTGACATATACGTGCTGTTTTTGCATGTCCTAATTGTTAGTCACTGTGTCGAAAATCTAAGGCATGATGCCTGTCCCTGCATTAAACCGCTAAACTTTACTGCGAAATGTAGCCAAGATGATGCCTAAAAGTCGACCTGTATCGTCAAGCCCTTCTGCAGCGGGGCTGCCGTAGCTTTGCGCTCTGAAACGTTATTTACGTCACCGACCTCTCGTTTTATACTCAGAACAAGTACGAGCACAGCGGATCGCAATCCGCTTACTCCAAGAGAAATTTTAGCCTCCTCCCTTGGCTGATTATCGCTTCGATTCAAATTCAAAACTGACTTTATTTATTTTTATCTGTGGCAAATCCGCCTAATTTTAAATGCATAGATTTTCCCGAATATGTATAGTAAAATCTAAATACATGTACAGTAAAACCTGTCTAAATTAAACATGTTGGGACTGGGGGACAGTGTTTGATTTAGAAAGGGTTTTAAATAAGGGAGGGTAGCATAAGCATGGTGCCCAACATGGGTCCATATCTTTTGTTCAATTTAGAGAGGGTTTTAAATTAAATAGGTTTAATTTAGACAGGTTCTACTGTT
>NW_020187129.1:151844-152132 GCF_900000015.1 Plasmopara halstedii | reverse complement strand
AGGACTTGCGTAAGTGGCTTCGTCTCGCCAACTACTTGCACAAGTACAGCGTAAATTATGCAGAAATGACCCGACCACTATCCAGTCTCCTTAAAAAGGATGCGGAATGGTGTTGGAACAACAAACATCAGGAGGCTTTAACGGAGTCAAAGACAGCATTCTGCATGCACCAATACTGGCGCTGCCAGACCCTGATCGTCCTTTCAACGTCGTCTGTGACGCTTCGGACTTTGCCATCGGCTGTGCACTGCTGCAAGCAGACGCCGAGGAGCAAGATCGGATGATCGT
>NW_020187129.1:131817-151834 GCF_900000015.1 Plasmopara halstedii | reverse complement strand
ATGTCATGCCCAGATGACGACAGTGGCAGGCCAGTTGAAGCGACAGTGTTGCCATCACCACCTCGCCTATCTGTTTCTGTGCGCAATTTTTTCAAATAAGGATTGACAATCTTGACAATATACTTGAAGACCTTGTCCAGCTCCTCAATCTTCCGCGGTGGATGCGTCGTCTTGTCTTCACTCAAAATATTTGCGCAAAGTTCTACATAGCTAAGAAGATATCGTAGTTTCTTCTTCTGCTCCGTCTCATCGTGCCCCTTCATATGATCCACATATTTCTTGAAAGCGTTGTGCACTTTTTCCACATCCCCTTGATGCTTTGCTCGCAGCGCCGCGTGTTGCTGCCAATACTCAATCGCAGAGTTCCCTGATGTGATCGTCTCTGCTTTCACTGGAGTGCTACTAGCAGATGCCGATTTCTGTTGTTGTTGTTGCTGTTGCTGATGATGAGCTCCAAGATGTGGTCCTGATCCTCCCAGCTGATTGTGTCCGGGATAATTGCTTACTTGACTTGCATTTGTACCTCTCTGGTTCAAATTAAGTGTATTATAGTAAGAAAAGTCGAGTCTAGAGAGCATACCCTGATTAGGCAGTCCTTGCGCTGCCATAGCCGCATTCATGTCCGATTGCTGCGCTCGTAATGACTTCAGTCTTGTAAATATTTTGTTAATGTAAACTTCCTGTGTGGGCGACTCCTTGTAAAGCGACAGCTCAAACCATGACACATTCATCCAAAGTTTAATCCCTGGCATGGGATCAGCTGACACGCGCACCATCTCATTGTAAATTTTAGCAATAAGATTGGCACGGTGCTCCCTCGTCAGTTGAATACGCCAGTCGCTTACCTGGGCCGGGTTAACAACGTTCGAGTTCAATTGAGTCATACCTACAGAGCTCATCGGCATGGCATTCATCATCATGGTCGATTGCTGGTTGTAGATGGTTTGAGGACCTAATCCCATAGCTTGCGGGTTTGTGGCACCCATACCCATTGACATAGGCATAGAAATGCCGTTGCCTTGGATCACCATCGAGTGTGGGTCCATCGCTTTCTTTTCGCGGCTTCTGAGTCGTTTTACCAAGTGAGTTGCTCTTGACTTAGCTGTACTATGGACTGGACACTTGAAGCGAAAACGAATCACGATTGGTCGAACAACGGAAGCACCCTATTCGACAAAATAATAGGATGCAATTATACATCCAGGTAAATAGTGTGAGGCTTTAATTGTTGATGGCCAATCGCGGTTAGACCGTAGCATGACCACACCAGACAAAAAATTTGCACATTAAAGTAACCAGTCCGAACATGCATTCATGATCATAAAACGTATATAATCTGTACAAATCCACTTACAGCAAGTTGTCTGGCCTGCAGACGGCACAAATATCCGACTAGTAAAGAAAAGTGCGGTGTTCACAGCTCCAGACATTTTGTCGGAACTATGCTTCATACTTAAAACGTATTGACAGGCCCAGCACATGACAGCAGGACTAAGATTCATTCAAGTAGCCTCACGAATTTCTTCGGCATTTCTTCACTGCGTTAAATCTTCGCGATGCCACCGTTAAGTTACGAGCAGCTTTGTTTTGTTACATTATCATCAGACTCTGTTGTGATTGCTTTAACCGCACAAGCGCATTAGCAGATGCTATTAACTTTGAGCATATCCAGCGGTATGGCCTTCACAGGTGAGGTTCGCGAGCCCAGGAGCCAAAAAAACTTGCCGCAGCGAAAAAGGCGTTGCCAAATCTCTACGAAACAGCTCAAGCTCTTTGTAGTGTCTTTATTGTAAAGATGCGGAAATATAATATTCCTCATGGCAATACTGTACTCAGTGCATTTAGGATCCGCAGCAAATCACGTTGAGCTCTCCACAAGCTCTCCGTTGCTGGTTCGGAGCTGCGTTGACTTATGCAGCGGGGCTGCCGTAGCTTAGCGCTGTGAGGAAGCGTAATTTAGGGTACCGACCTTTCGTTCTATACTTAGAACAAGCACGAGTCAGCGGATCGCAATCCGCTTACTCCAAGAGTGATTATTGCCTTAACCAAGGCTAATTAGCTCTTCCGTTTAAAAACCAAAACTGCTTTTTATTTATTTTTATCTGTGGCAAAGCCGCCTAATTTTATATGTATAGATTTTCCTAAATATATATAGAAAAATCTAAATACATGCATAAGTACTGGCTACCCAGCCACATACCGTATTTTTGTTTGGGTGCTGTCACACCATGCCCATCTCGTGTGACACACACCCCTGTTACCAGGGACGTTCAACCCCGTTGCATAGTAGGTGCAGCGCCATCCCTAAATATTTCAACAAGAGGATTAGATTTGTCGACCAGGGACAGACGATCATAATGAACGTCAAACGGTGTGTGAACACATGGATTGTGGTTTGAACAGATCAAGACGGAATTTACGTTACTACATGCGCTGAATTGTTACAAAATGGCCCATTTGTATCTTGCTGATATTGAAAGCTGGCATGAGAATAGAAATCGTCAGTTTTTCATACGCTCACATTGGTCGTCACGGACTCGACACTCAGTGTGGCATTTTTTGCGGCTTTATGCGCACTAAAAAATGCTGCTTGCTTAACTGACGCCATGGGAATTGCGTAATACACGGCGTGCAATACACTTTCACATCTATACATAAGGGTTGTCGGGCACTTTACACACGGACTCAGCAATCAAACGATCTAAGCATGCTTTTGGACGCCCCACTCAGAACTGAAGGATGCATATATTGCTTATCGATTTTGTTATATATCTTAAGAAGACTGGTCTATTTTCTTAAAACTTAGTATATACTTCTTACTTGCTCAATAATAATAACAACTAAGATACATGACGTTAGACCAGCGAATCCCATGTCCCACGGGCCTCTCAGTAACGTGGTCTCATTCTCATTATCCACACTGGTGCTTTGGTAAATCTGAGATTTCTACTGTGTACGTACACGATGAATACATTTGACCAAAATATATACCACATCGGGCTTTAAATCAGGATATTACGCAAAAATGAGATTTCGACGAGCACCCGCTGTGCTTGAATTTTTCTGCTCTGTATGCAAATTACAACGAGCCATATTCACGCATTTGTCTTTCCAGCGTATTCTCATCACTGAGTAATTTGCGTGCTCTCATGCAAGTGTGTGTGAGACCCCGTACTACGTATACGCCTGGTTTGTTCACTGTCCTTCAACTCTATCTTTATGTCACCTCGAACCCGTTCATTGTGTCTGTTTACGAGGGCTCTTTGCGGCCGCGCCTCAAAATAGCTTTAACTTCGCGAGTATCATTGCCATCGTAAGCATCCCGCGTTTCCTTTAAATCTAGGCTACCGAGATTCCTACAGACTTTCGCACTATTTTCCTATACAATGTGCGTAACGCATTAATTAAGAGAGCATACAAACCTCGCATGATGTTTACGGGTGAGATATTAATATCTGACGACTGCAGCTGCCGTTTACCGCGTATTTAGGTACAATCTGCGTCGCATAGCTTACTGTTGATTCATTTAAGGCTTTTGTGAATAAGCTCACATGGCTCACAACTACACTCTAACCACTGTCATCCACGTAGTTCAACAAAGTTAAGCGTTTGTTTGGTTATTAGTTGAGATAATCCCCGCTAATAGGCCAAGGCAGTTCTTTTTGTGCTCACTACACACACGGATTCTGCGTGGGCCTTTTGTCTCATTGCAGATAGTGATGGTTGTTCTTACTCTTACCGCAGTCTATTTGACGGGCTGCATTTAACTGTGAAGTGGTCGCTGCATCACAATTCGCTTCAGCGTAGGCCGGAGCGCGTCAAACGGCTTAACGATAAATTCCGAGCAAAACGGCGGTACCTTGTCGCTCGGTGCCGCATAATAGTGTCTTTGAAAGACCCCATCGCTACTATTAAAACCTGACGGCTTCCAAAATATGTGGCGCCACTTCCGCAGCTTGCCGACGTATATAACCGCACGCCCATGCCCATCTCAGTTGCGCGTTTAATAGCTGAGCACAGCATGAACGAGCCGTATATTCTCTCAAGCTGATCATCAGCCAAAAGAACGGCGCAATTATCTACATCTGTTTTATGTTTGGTCTTTTGTCGCTATTTCTTTTCAAGGTTTGCCGGTGCATTAGACAAAACTATTAAATGATGAGGGTGTTATGCTCAAGGCATTTGACACCTGATCACTATAAGGAACTATTCGCTCGTCGACACGTCTGACTTTTTTGTTCTGCAATACGGCCATGACGCCGACAGCTGGTTTGTCGCTCATTGCGCCGGTGTGTTTATCACGGCTTTATCAGCTCCGTACTTCAAAGAAGTCTGGCTTGTGTGAGCCGGACCGTCCGTCGATGTGGAAAATTTACTTCGACTTTGAAGACATAAGATACTTGCTCAACATTGCTTCCACATTGAGATTCATCGTATGTTATTGTACAAACGAATATTGCCTATGGGTGAGTCCATGGATCAGTTGTTTCATCGCTATCGGACAAGCCACGTAGATTCACTCCACATGGAGTACCTTTTACACCAACTCATCGCGGCCTATCTGGATCAAGATCGGCGCACCACGGGCTCGTCAGTTCATTTCGGATGTTGTCTGCTGGTGTTTTGACCGGCAGGTGGTACAGCGTTCGTAAATGGTGTCTGCTGATGCCCTCAAAAGAAAGGTGGTACAGCCCTCGCATCATGAAGTTATGAGCCGCACCAATTCTAATTTATCGAGAAAGGAACACCTAATTCTTTGAATCTTTCTAAAGACTCGTAGGACCCATTTGTATCGTGCTACTCACCTCCGGTCAGTCCCAAGTACTTTGGCGTTTGAGTCGCGGAGAGTTATGAATACCTCGTTACCACCAAATGTTAAGCTGTCACATGAAGATATGTTGCCAATTATTCAGGTCCAACCTGTGTTGATAACTATCCAAGATCTAGCTTTGATGCAACGCTTGCTTTAATCGAACAACTGATAAAATTCTTTTCTCAGTTACGCTTTCGTTAGGCGATAAGCTGTCCTCTTCCCGTAAACGCATTTACGAAAGAAGTGGCCCGGTACGCAGCTAGTAAATGCGCATAAACTGCTCCATTATTGATGAATTTTGCACCAAAGTCGATCCACCGAATTTACAAGAGCCTTTTTAAAAGTATTCCTTACGCATCATACCCACAATGGGGTGACCTTGTCTTGATGTGCATGGCAAACACAGATGCTGCCGAACGTTTTTGCAGCCACGATTACTATTATTTCTGGTGTTCATTAAGCGTTACAGTTTCTTAGCAATCTGGAACTGCTCGCTTCTGCTCAAACCGCGCTCCTCTTCTCTTCTTTTCTTCTACTATTTGATACGCTTTCATTTCTAATGAGGTTAATTTTTTTTCAAATAATTTCGCTCAAAATGAATGGAATGAGCGAATGCTCTCTCACTATGCATGAACGACTTTTATTAACACATTAATGTGTACAATTCTAGCAGATGATTACCACATTAACTCTTCGCAAACTAACCTAATTTGGAAAAAGGCAGCTTTTCCTCGAAATCAATATTTATTGAGCGAAGTGAAGTGGAACTTGTGTTTTTTACTATCCATTTGGCAGGGCCGTTGATCGTACGGCTAGTGGTTTCAGCCAGTTGTGCATGCACGTGATGATCTTATGCTTTGCAGACAATTCTTCGAGCCCTTCTAAATCACAACGAGGCAATTGCCGGCAAAGTGAAATTGAGTGGTAGTATTTAACACAGCGTTGCAGGCGGCTTTAATATTACTATGATTGATTGGCCTCATCTAGAATGTGATTGGAACGAATTAGAAGACTGGCTGACTAAGATTAATTGATATCTAAGAAAGTTTCATCTGGATGAATGGGCAATACCAGTACTCCTCATAAATATTGACTAAATTACAGTTTTTGGCTGACCACATACCGTTTGAAGTATGCCTTACAGCAAAGTATACTGTAGTCGCCGACGGTGGGATTGTCCGTCATGCTTCCTCTAAACTTATAGCTGCTACAATATTAGGTAACTGTAACAGTAGCAATCTCTAAATGTCCATTCAATGATGATAGACATGTGGATTGCGTGTACCTTCGACAACATTGGCAGAATTCTTGCTAAGCAGACGAACAGATAATGGCAGCAACGATAATGCAATCAGCCCAGCTGCTGTATTCGTCAATGTTAGATATGGAAACGCGTAAGAAGAAGTCAAGCTAATTTAATTTTAAAACCTAATACATGGTATCATGGTGCACGTACAGATTACACTCGGACTTAAATGCAAAGTTCCAAATATTTAACATGATGAAGTAGTAATTGGTAGTAGTGGGATGGGGCAACGATTGCTGGTCCCACGCTTTGCGCTATGTAGGATATAATTATGACAGATAGTATAGCAAATACTGATGCTGCTATTTTAAGCGAGACTCAAAATGTATATTGCGATTCTCGCCTGGGTGGCGCTCACGAACCCATCCTGTGCCTTGGTTGACGTGGACTGCAAGGTACCCACTAGTAATTATATCAATTATAGCGGTAATTCGCGCTTAATTACATAAACTCAGGTTTGTTAAGTCCGCCACCTTGTCAAAATTTGTATTTCACATTTGCAGTATTTCGGGCTTTTTGGAAGCTGACTTCTTGCTCCTCACAAATCCCCATCAGAATGCAAAGGGTCTCTTTGTCAACACGCTGAAGTGCAGGACACATTCGAATGTTGCGTCAGATAAGCATAGACACTAGAAGAAGCTTGGCCGAAATAGCCGAACAGAGTATAATGGCATGCGTGGCAAACATCGTTGATACATTAGTACAAATGAATACACCTTGGTTTTCTCGGCAGCAGTCTCAAATTTTGATAGATTGACTCGTCAGATTTATATACATCTGTCATTGTATGCGTTTGGGAGTAAATAAAGGCGTTACCTCAAAAACAAGCGTCAGGTCCACAAAGTCAGAGTTGTTGAAATATGAAGAATGCTTTAATAAAAGGCAACATTTCTGCAACCACTAATTTGTTCATTCGCTCAATGTCTTACCAATCCATCGAATGGCTGCTACTTTCGACGCCAATGGCGTAGACAGGTTTTTGTATTTAAACTATGGTCATCCGGATATGCGTCACCAGGTATGTATGAAGCTCAACCGTACAGCTTGCTCTATATTACTGCATCTTCATCAACATAAACCTTTTATACAAAACAGCTTCGAAACGGAGTATCATACACTTCACAACCACCATCTTAGTAGCCATAATTTTGAGATACCCTTCCGTCACGACATTTATCACACATCTATAAACCAGGCGTTTCATAGAGCTGAAGCCCTAGAATGATAATGCAGAAAGAGCTGCAAATATTGAAGTGGCATTACATACGGTAAAATTTGATCTCCGGACCTGACGTCTGGCTGGCTCACGGCAACAAACTTCATGAAAAAAGACTGAGGTACCGCGCGTTTAATACGTCATGGCGTCAGATTGAGCCACATGCTGAACAAATGCAAACATAAACTTATAGACTGACCGGTGATTGAGTTGCGCAAGTTCGCCTCGATCGTTCGAACTAAAAAATTAAAGATATTTTAGATAGAAGTTATTGTTTTAATCAGATTTTTCATTAAATTTTGGAAGCGTTTCTCTAATAATAATGTCAATGAGCACATTGCAAATTTTTGTTTTAGACATAAAATAGCTCTTAAGCTTATTGCCGTCAGATTATGACGTTTTTTCAATTTTGGGTTATTGGACTAGTCTAAGAGTCAATAAGTATCAAGCTAAGTTTTTTTGGAAGACGTGTACCACAGTTAGTATCAAATAGCATTTCAACTTAGTGAAGAACTCTTCATCTTTTGAAAAACGGAGGATGCCAACGAGTGCTTCTGTTCGCCTAGACTGCTGGCGGTGGTGAAGCTGCTGGCAGCGGAACTGTGACTTGACGAGGAGGGGAGGCAGGCATTTGGTGGTGACGATGACACAGAACGAAAAGGATGACTCAGCGGTGGCGGCGGATTATGAGTAGCTTCTTTACTTGGAGACGGCGATGATGCACCAGCTGATGCGCTGGACGAAGATGTAGTAGACTCGCAAATTTTTCGGCGCTTTTGTATACAGACGATACACACACGCACACTTGTGGAGCCAACATCAGGAAGCGCAACATCCATCTTGGGACAACACTCAGAGCAGCAAACCTCACCACATAAACGGCAGTGATGGCGACGACGTGAAAGACCAAACCTTGCATTACATATACGGCATCCTAAACGTTCACGATTATGAACCCAATGTGGTGCATTCACGAGCAAAGACTGCGATAAGCGACGACTTGTCAGTACCTCTTCCAATCGTGCAATTTTCGCGCACAGTGCGCGTAATTTTGCCCGTCGAGAGACCAGTGGTAGCTGTGCCTTTTCCAATATCGATGCCACAAACTGAATTTCTACATATCCGTTGTGACCACTTGCTAGACGTACCATAAAACCTGTTGGCTGAAGGTCTGTAGGCTTAGAGCCTACCTCGTCTAGCCACGACTGACACTGTGGACTGTAGCACGATTGCATCGTGCGCACATACATTGGCGAGGGGTCAGCATCTTCATCCCAATCATTCACCAAAATACACTCGTAATCTAATAAACAATACGTAGTTCGCGATGCAAACATCCGACTTGACTTCTCACCAATAACCCATTTGATACCGAGATTACCCTGATGACCTGATGTTGCCATTGCCGTTCGATAATCTTCCATGTATGAGTTCGATAAATACAGCCCTGGGCTTGTTCCTCCTGTCGGCGTTGCATTGCCTCGTGATCGATCGATCTCTGATGATTCACCACGGGTTCCTCGAGCGCGCCCAGATGTAGATTCTCGACCAAAACCTGTAAAAGGGTGTACATCCTCGTCAACATCCAAGTCTGAATCTGAGTACGAGGATTCGCTATCACAATCTTGAGTTGAAGCCTGGGAGGTCATTCGCTGAGAAACCCCGTCGCTACTACTTCCACTAATGCCGCTGCTCATGTTATTATTACTGCGACGTCGGGGCTTCTTCTTGCGACGATAAACAAATGCCGATGAGCTAGTGCGGACACCAACAAGATGTTGCATAGGCAGCTCCATATCTTCTCTGTCGGAACGAATGAGTAAATCGACAACTTCTTCAATCGAAGATGGCAATAGCGCTACACATTTCACAAGATATTGCTGCAACACTTTCGATGCAAACATATTGCCAAGTCCTGCATTTGAAGACGCAGAGTCCCAATCTAATTTTTCGCCGTCCCGCGCTCCATTTACGTTGACGCCATTGCTATTGTTGCCATTAATTGTTGCGGGATCAGCACATAGATCTTCTGGATCATCGCCTCCTTCGCCCCCATTAGCGAGAGAATTCATCGTATTCCAGAGAAATTTATTTGTACCAACGGGACATACGCGCTCCATGACACGTACTTTAATCGCACCGCCTGTTCCAGTTGTGTCTGCGGAAGAGGCGGTAGTGGCGGTGGCGCTGACGGGGCTCCAGTTGACAGAATCCTTGGAGCCGAACCCAAAAAGACTAAGTGACGCACGTGCCTGTGATTCAAGGTCTTCTTCGACAGTACGCGAGAATACCGCGCTCGTAAGCGGCGCAGGCTGCAGCGACAACGCGCTTGACATGCTCTGCGTGCTGCTTGTGGGTTTTAACATTCGTGTAGGATTTCTATTTGCCATAGCGCAACAGTAGAAGACGTGGGTAAGTTAGACGTTCCACAACGTGATTATGCTAATTAAACGTGAAGAAATAGGCTCGCCCACAAGTCGTGCGAGGAGAGAGGCAGAATGCCAAAAGTTGTGCTTCTGGCGTCGCCGAACGACAGTCGAGACGTGACAGAAAAAGGGTGACAGTAGAAGTCTCTCGAATAATTCTTTGAGTTTTTTATCTCCCCTATTTAGCAGTCAACACTATTTGGACTTTCTTCACCCATTGACGTTATCGGGGAACATACATCAATTAAAGCGGAATGTCTAAGATACAATTTGCTTTTTCCGCATCGCCTTCAACACTTTTGTTGTGCGAGAGGTAGACAGCAACAAACACAAAGAGACTACAGATTTTGAATCAAAGTGCTTCCATAAACATCAAATCTGAATCAGCTCCATCGCCTGGGGTTGTGTTGTTTTCACCAGAGTTATTAGTTGTATTTTGCCCTCCACCGGCGTTGCCATTGCTATCCTGGCCCATGAAGCCATCCATATCAAGAAGGTCCATACTTGAGAAATTGGTGGGCGAGAGGTCATTCGGAAAGTTCATGAATCCCGAAGAGGTACCTGAAGATCCAAGGTTGGATGCCATCTGCAACAATCCAGCGCTATCCATACCTCCATATAGCGAGTCGTCCAAATTCAATGAGGTTGTTTCCGTGCGTGATGCGTGTGTTGACGGTATAGGTTGCTGTTGATGCTGTTGAGACTTCTGTAGCGAATGAGGATGAGGTGGATCCTCCTGTTTCTGACCCTGATGTTGAGCTTGTTGCTGAGCCTGTTGCTGAGCTTGTTGCGGACCCTGTCGCTGACCTTGTGGCTGAGCATGTTGTTGAGCTTTTTGCGAAGCCTGCTGCTGACCTTGTTGCTGAGTGTGGTGCTGAGCTTGTTGCGGAGCCTGCTGCTGGCCTTGTGGGCGCTGCTGCTGACTTTGTTGCGGAAGCTGATGCGTCTGATGATTTGCTTGAGATCGCTGTATAGCGGATTGAGACTGGTTTGGTTGGTGCTGAGAATTAGGGCTTTGCTGAACGTGCTGAGCTTGTTGATGCTGCTTCTGCTGAGATGTTTGATGATTGTTAGGCGACTTATTGCTTTGTAGTTGATTCGAAGCGTTCGGCTGGTTATTTTGCAAAGCAGAAAACTGAGCTTGATTTCGCGGACTTAAACCTTTCTGTTGCTGTTGTAATAACTGGTGGTGTTGGATCATTTGCTGCTGGCGAGCTTGGGCATGCATCCGCTGCTGCTGCTGCATTTGCTGATGGCGTTGCTGCAAAATATATTGTTGCTGCTTCTGTTGGAGCGACATGTTCTGATGCTCTTGATGTAAGAGTGTTGTCCCATTGGGCACATTTGAGGTATGACTTGATGCTGTGACCCGCTCAACACTTGCAGACATGCCTACGCTGACAGCGGGGTTCGTCGCCACAGGAATATTTACTCCGGTTGGATCGTGGCTGCCTACAGTAGACGTGAAGCTGCGCTTGTCAGTTTCCGTGCGCAGCTTTTTCAAATACGGATTCACAATCTTGACTATATACTTGTACACTTTGTCCAGCTCTTCAATTTTCCGCGGCGGGTTTGTTGTCTTGTCCTCGTTCAAAATGCTCGCGCAAAGCTGCACATAGCTTAAAAGGTAACGCAGCTTTTTTTTTTGTTCGGTCTCGTCGTGGCCTTTCATGTGATCAACATACTTCTTAAATGCACTGTGTACCTTTTCCACATCGTCATGATACTTTGCTTTAAGTGCTGCATGTTGCCGCCAATACTCCGCGGTCATGTCACTTATATTACCCAAAACACCCTCATCTGATTTGGCTGTCATCTGTGGCGTGGTGCTAGTTGGTACTGCGGGATTTGCAGGCATTCCTCTCGCATTTAGTGTTAGCGGTTTAGTTGGCTGAGATGGCTGCGAACCGGAAAAGGTAACCGAGCTTCCGTATTGCGAGTTTGCCAAATATCCCCCAATATTCCCACCATTGGAGGCAGGTACGCCAGCATGCTGATTCAGGTTAAGGGTACTATAATATGAAAAGTCTAGTCTTGACAGCATACCCTGATTCGGAAGCGTCTGCGCTGCCATAACCGCATTCATATCCGTTTGCTGTGCGCGCAAGGACTTTAATCGAGAAAAGATTTTGTTGATATATTCCTCCTGCGTACGCGACTCCTTAAACAGTGTCAATTCGTACCAGGACACATTCATCCAAAGTTTGATACCCGGTACGGGGTCAGCCGACACCCGAACCATTTCGTTGTAGCTGTGACCGCGCAAACAAAACAGAAAATTAGCGTCATATAGCAAAAACCAAGTAGATAAGCAATTATGTACATTTTTGCGATGAGATTCGCTCGGTGTTCACGCGTGAGCTGGATGCGCCAGTCTGCGCTGGATGTACCCGCCTGCACGCATGGCGCTTGCACACCTGTACTCCCAGCTGCCGCAGGCGCGTTTGGATTGATTTTCATAGCCATAGATCCCATTGCCATATGATTCATATGACCCATGTTCATCAGCCTTTGATGTTGCTGTAAAGGCTGCTGAGGGATTCCGTAAGCGTTCATACCCATACTGCCGTTCATGCCCATCGCCACAGCCTGTTGATTGGTACCATTTGCATTAGCCATCGATATTGACATAGGTATTGACATGCCACCCTGCATGCCAATCGTGTTTACAGTATGCGGATCCATCGCTGGTGGTGATTAAATGAATGCGGGTCAATTTCAGAACGAACCGCATTCAAGGATTGGTTAATAACAATGGATAAACAATGCTTGGTGAAAAAGTGGCGGCGTAATGCTGTGATTTGACCGGATTGAAGAGGATATAAGGTTTAGAAGCCAGCGTATGCTATTGTGATTCTCGTTTTGTAGCGCAAACAATTTTATTGTGTGATTGCTTTTCACTTACACTTGAATGACATTTAATTTATTAGTTTAAACGGGGAGTATGTATGTATTGCACTGTTTTGCTCTCCCACCTTATAATTGTGCAAATATCATATTTAACAATTAAATGTACTAAAGTATCAGTACTTGAAAAAGAAAGGATCCGTGGTACATGCTGGCTGGTTCGAGCGATAATAAATAAGCTACAGTTTAAATGGAAGTCTAATAGCGACGCAGCCTAGGTAACTAGGTTATAGAGGGAGGCCCCTGGGTTCGCTCCTGGGCAGAGTGTCTTCTGAGCGTTTGTAAAAGCAGACATCTCAAGTTGCACCTTCTTCTATGCAAAGCGCACGGCAAAGAGATTTGACTATGCGAGTCGCACGAAAAAAATGCACAATGGGTTGGTACGCATCACCCTGAAGCGAAATCAAGCCTCGGCGAGGCTGAAGTATCTTTTCCACTTCATTTGATATTTGCTGACCTACTGCGAAATGGGCGATTTTTCGCTCATCAAGCAAAGCCGGCGGTGGGAGATCCTTCCATGTCTTGCTTTGGGATTCCTCTCAGCTTTTACGGCACATCAACGCCCTCCAAGAGTCTCTGTGTGTGTATTTCTGACATGTGTCATCTTTCGTATGGGATCATTAAGCTACGCAATCGGACTGATTCTCTCAAGACGTACCAAGCAGATCAGAACCGGATCGTTTTTTCAAAGTAAAAGCAAGATCAACTCCAGCGGTTAATCGAGAAGATAAAGCGCTTTTCATTAGAAAGGGTGGTGAGAGCAGGTTTGCAGAACGGCACTCAATAAGCCCTCGTAGAACACAGAAGGTTTGCGCATATAATGAGATTGTCCACTTGAAATCTTTTCTGCATTCGTGGGTAAGCTAAAGCAATTTGAAAAAACTTTTTTTTCTATAACGTGCCTCTGGCTACTGCGCGTTACTTTGGCAAGTCATGCTTCTCAGTTATCATGCCGCGCTTTTGGCGAATGGTGCAATTTTTCGTTGAGACTAAATTCTAAAATTTGCTAAGAAGTGCAGCCGGGTCGATATTAGCGAGTCGAATCGTATTGACAAATCTCCATCACCGAGATCAGAGTCAAAATGTGAAAATGAAATATACGGGGATTATCCGAGCTATCTATAGGTAGAGCACATATCTCCACAGGATCAAACATAGGAGGTCGCGGCACACATCTACTTTCAAACCTGTTCCGCTTGAACTCATCACTCGAGACTTCAGCTTACAGCTGTTATCCGATATTCACGCTGGAGGCAGCGACATACCGTCTTTAATTCCTGGGCGATGTCTTTTGAAGACCGCAATCTACGAGCGCTACTTATCATCTTAATATAATGGTTTGGTGCCACGTTTGCCTTCACCATTTAATTCAGCGCACCTAGCACAACAGTTGGATAGCCTTGTATGCTGCACGAATCTATTTGCGACTCTTGTATAGCCCCAGACGCGCTCTTGATCTCTTGTATAGGGTGGTTCATGACTACTCAAAGATGCTGTAGTGGTGAAGTGTAGGTCACAGATGTTTCGACTTGCAGTCGAATCATTAGTCACAGAATTCTAGCCGTGCCGTACTTACAATGCTATCGTATTCCAAATCCAGATTTAGGACCAAAAAAGCGTTCCACGAATTTACAAAACGCTCAAAAGAGTTGTGTTTTTTACAAGTGTTTCCCTTGCACGACGCTCGGAGTTTGTGTTTGTATGTGGCATCTTTAATACTGTTGAGTATTTTATATTGTCGCGCGTCATACATACCTGCGCGGCACTTCCGAGTTTGTCAGACCATTCGTGGTTTCAAAAGTATGAGATGCTAACGATACAGCCAGAAACCGTGAGATGTAAGCCTTACCTCGCTCAAGGAGTTGTTAACTTTGAGACTGAGCCTCATTGACCTCAAATTTTTAGCGTATAGTGCTACACTACCGCTTCCGACCAGATTCGGAGGCCGCGCTACGAGTCCAATGCGTCAAACAACACATCTTCAAGAGATATTTAGGGCAATTGGAAGAATTTTATGCATGCCACACCTGTCTGAAGACCTCTACGTAAATAGTTACCTCCACTGCGCTTGGAGGGAAGTCCACCACCACCGCGGCCTTTGATGTTTTTGATCTTGAACATGGCCCATTATGTCTTGCCCTATTTGATAAGTGGACAAGAATTTGAACGCATACGGTACGCGATCAGGCGATGTGATCATGTCGCTTTAATACTATCGCATGTCATGAAAACCGCTTCTACCGAGGTCCTGCACATAAGTGCCATTTTAGCGCGTGACCACTTTTCTTGAAGACCGTTCGGTAAAGGATTAGAAATGATCATCTCAACCTTAACTGTAAAGAGAGGAAATCTTTTACGTCTCCGCTCTCGAAAGGCTGGATGCATCGCAAATGCAGCCTTCTGTCGGAACTCTTTGGACTCTTTCAAGTGGCAGGTATTTCTGGACGTGACTCACTCGCAAATGTTTAAAGATGGTGGCTCTCTCCAGGCTCTAAACTCTGTTCGGTCCTAAAATCACAAGTAGCACATCCTCTTCGAGCCAAAAAGTCTTAAGTGCCTTTCAGTTCATAGTACAGAGTAAAAACATATTATGCTTGATGTGCACAGAAGGTATATGCCTATCAAAACCTGATCGTCAATTTGCTGATACGATTTATTAGAGTTGGCATGCACCTCACACAGAGGAAGATTTGACTTTACGAGTCCACGTCGATGGGCATACATTGGGTGGCACACCATCTAGGCGCTAGACCAAGAGCCTTTCAACAAACTCGGTGCGCATCCAAAATTTGAAGCGGGACGAATATTTTAAATCACTTTAGGGCAATAGTTCCAATCTTTGTTTATACATGAAGAAAGGCTATGTAATTCTGGCAACCTACGTTTCCATTGGACCTTTTCTTTCCGAGATTTTGACCCCATTCACTTGCACCAGTACTCGAAAATGTCACATATCTTACAGCCATACTTTGGTACGTATAAACCTTAACTAATTACAGTAATATTTCTCAATCTAGGATAATGGCTAATCTAGGATAATGGCTATCGAAAAGCCAAATAGCAGAACATTAAATCGAAGAGAAACTTGGCTGTTTCCTCACCGGTAATGGTCTCGCTGATAGCAGCAAAACTTTTCATCTCGCTGAGCGATTCTAAATGTCAGTATGAAAGGACGCGTTTCTGGACGACACAGTCATAGTGTGAGCTGCAACACTGATAGGCTGACCAAAGACGCCAATGAACTCGGCGAGGAAACTTATTAGTGACGCGTTTCAGACGCGCATACCTAAATGCTTGTCCGTTTACGTATGATATGCTACCAGTATATAGTGCACACTAAGTCTAACTCTATTTTACTACGTAGATATCATTTTTTAGAAGTATCGTGTGACTCATACAAAATGATCTGTGAGATTCTTACCTTGAAGTACTGCAAACCGCTGGCTGAACCAGGCAACTATCGACTTATCGTTATCATGCAGGTCGATGTGAAGGTGTCGTCGAAGGCGCTGACATATCGTCTGCAGCAAGTCATCGCCGACTTGATCCACGCAGACCAAAAAGGATTCGTTAAAGGACGATCGATCCGCCACATGGTTCCTCGCTGATTTCAAGTCCTCGTGATAGCTCATGACGAAGAGGCATACGCGAAGTTCCTGGGCTTCCAGAGGGAATTCGGTATCCAGCTGCCCGAGAGAATGGAGTTTGGCACAGCGTGTAATCGATGAATCATACTGTTGTATACGAACCCACAAGTGCATCAAGTTATCAACCGGACATCCGTGCCCGCACCGCATTCGACGCGAGGCGTCAAGCAAGGCGATCCCTCCTCGTCTTGACGATCGAGCCTCTCGGCAACCTGCTAAGATCTCACGAAGATTACGGTGTGTTTGAACACAGTACACATAGCCTTAAGCGTGTTCTTTGCAGATGACTCGACTCGGCTTGCGAACTCTGTCGGGAAACTGCAGGCGCAACTTGAGCTCGCGGGAGACTACAGCAGGGATCCGGCGCGAAGCTCTATTTGTCCAGGTCGGAACAATTGGCCCTTAATTAGAACTGAAACATTCCTTTGCTTCCTGGCGTTTAGGTGCTTTCGAGCACTTGACAGCAAAGTATTCTGACATCCTGTTCGGACAGGCTTCGGTCGACAATACGACCACCGAGTTTCTCTACCAACAATTCTATGACAGCTTCGAGGCGTGGTATCGGCGTGCACGCACGCTTCATCGTCGACTTCTGTAGCACAGACAAAAGTACTCTCCCGTTTGTAGCACTATACGCAGCATGTATTGATACCGGCACCGGTCGTAAAACGGTGGCAGTCGGTGCTAAATTGGTTCGTGCTGAGTTGCAAGCACGACCGCGACGCGTCGCACGTACATCTTATCCGAAATAAGTTCTTGCACCAACGGCACAGTAATGGCTGGCTCAGCGACCAAAGTCTGGACGCGCACCTCAAGCGGCAGCTTCTTCCTTTATAACTTCAATTCATGCTTGCGGCTTGTGAGGCAAGCGCGTGGATTAGGTTAACAGCGAGCACTGAGCTGCTCAAAATGCTTCTTCCTCGCACTGGGCGATGTAACGCGCTTGACTTCCGCATGATGTCTCTGCTTCGCCATAGCGGCCCGCTCATATGGAGTCTGACATCGACGTGGTTACAAGCGGTTTTGGTCGGGTGGCACAAGACACGCAGGGAGGTCACGTGACCTCCCACCAAACAAGTATGCAGCGTACGATTCTCGCCGTCGATCTGGTTCCATTGAGCCGCTAAACTGCTTCTCGAGCAGCCCTACGGACGCACACCAGTACAGCACACCACCGAATGCATTGGTATTAGCTTCAGGCTACATGTGTCCCGCGTTTTCAGGCTGGGATCGGTTGCAGACTTCGTGCGCGAAGACAGCGCGAGGCCGATGCAGAATACTTCATTGAACAACACATCGAGTACACTCTCGCGAGTGTAACGCCTGATTTACATGCAACGTGCCGCGCAGGCTGTATTAGGCAGCAACACAGATAGTGAATCGACTTGACGCGTCGCAGCTTATGTTTTCGTCGTCGAAAAGCGAGCAAATGTGTCTACTTCCTCACTTAGGCTGCACAAGTAGCGTGAAGACGTGCTTGTTTCTGGAGATACCGCTATCTGCACTTCTCCGTGCTGTGTGAACACCCAAGCCACCGATGAAGCAATAACAGTTACTCGCAGCGATTCGACAAAGCGCAAGTCAAGTCGTTTGTCAGCTTCGGCATGCATTTGCTCAATCCTGTCTTTAAAGTCTTCCTTTTCCGGCTCGCCTTCCATCTTTTACCGGTGCGCTCGAAGTTATGGTTCTTCGAGACAGCGAACCCGTTGCACATAAAGTACCGAATGGACGAGGTGTGACGCCATTGAGACCGAGCAGCCCTTGTCCTTCAACTGCACGTTCTTATCGCATCTCTGGTGGCAGGTGCTTGAGCTGGTATCACCGCTCTTCGTTGAGCGTCCAACATGGCTCGACATTGCTTTAACTAATTACGCGACGGCCGACAATCTTGCAAAGATTGTCGGCTATGTGTGAAACATTCTCCGCACGGTTACACTTCCCTTCCTTTTGTCCGACCGCAATCGGTGTCTATTCGACGGACGACAACCCACACCGACGCTTGCAGCAATCCAGGTAATCTTCACTACTTGTTTCGCGCAAATTAAATACATCAAGCGACGCCTACGAAGTCGATCGACTGTTCAAGAAAAGCAGAAGACTTACTTGGCCTTCCGTGAGCTTGTCAAACACTTTCCAGGTATCATTTATGCGCGGAAAACTGCATTATAATATAATTTCTCATGCATTGCGGTAATCAGAGGCTACCAAATCTGGAAGGTTATCGTAGAAGCTCTCTGACCCAATCGTTACTGAGCACATCTCAAGTTAAAAAGCCGTTGTTGCATGCCAAGAATGGCATGGTCGAACGAGGTCCGAGGAGTTTTGACCAAAGTGCTTCTGACGCGCGTGAAGTGGCACGTTATCTATTGGACAGCGGCTGTGGGAATAGCAGCTCTTCAGCGAATGATGATAATAACATTAAGGCTCCGATGAGGCGGGAGTGGACGACGCTGAGTGCGTGCTTCCACCGGTCTCAATGAGACGTAAAAACTCTATAGAGTGGAGGCTGCGATGCGTATGTTATCTGCAAGACGCAGGGCGTCGAACCTGACCCAGGGTGTGTCTACCGTAGAAGATAGCGTACTGCTATACACTCTCGCCACACGCGATGACGTGAAAGGAAGAAGGCGACGTCACCCTCGAGGCTATTTTCGCGGTAGATGCTCTTGTTGAGCCCGACGAGATGTCCCTCGAAAGTTCGGCGGTGCCTTGTAGGCAGGCGATTTAGCCGAGGTGGCCATTATTCGACCAAGCGAGAAACTAACTCGTCGTCGCATCTAGATGAAACTGTCAGGGCATCAAGAGGGTGCTCAACGCACAAATGGGAATTTTTTTAACTTTTCAAGGATTAGAAGGTAGTATTATTCAAATGATGTGGATCGTTCATGTCTAAGCGTCCCTCAAAACTGTACTATGCCTTGGTAAAGGAATTTCAAGACGTCGTCTCCAAAGACCTGCCTTCGGTCCTACCTCCGGACTGAGGTGTGCGTCATGAGATTGACCTGGTTCCGGGAACCAAACACTGCGTAACACGCCAATGGTCCCTGCCCAAGGAGCAGTGTGACGTCATTAAAGCCTTTTTTCGTGCTACACGACGCAGAAATGGTGCGTGGACTAATTTTTCCCATTCGAAACCCACGTTTTGTGTCGGGTGGCGAATCGTTCACGCTTACAATGAAATCCAGCACAGACGCCAGATCCTAGGAAGAATGCTCTCCGGAACAATATCGTTGGTTGCACAAAGTCCAGTTTACTCGACTTGGTCGATGGGTATTACCAATTGCTCATGAGAGCGAGTGATATTCCGCTGACAGCGGTGAGTACTTCGAGCGGGATGCTCTGGGAGTGGCTGATGGCCCTCAAATGCACTAGCAACATTTAATCGTCTTGTGGCACAGTTGTTCAGGCCCCATCGGGCGTATGCACAGAAAACCCCCCAACGACATCTTCGTCCACAGTCATGCGAGGCACAGGACGACAGATGAGGAATACCACATCTTCCATTTGAGAGCGGTGCTCGAGTGCATGCGCACAAATAAGCTTCATGCTAATTCTGATAAGTGCGTCTTCGGCCCAAGAGATATTTCCCCTTTATAGGTTGCTATATTTGGGAGCGTGTCCTTCGAGTGGAAGCCGCTAAGGTCAAAGCTATTGTGGACTAGCCGGTTTTCAAAAAACCAAAAGGACTTGCGCAAGTGGCTC
>NW_020187129.1:131193-131739 GCF_900000015.1 Plasmopara halstedii | reverse complement strand
CAAAGAAGTCGATGACTTTTTGTCTACCAGACTGAGTGTTCTACGACACGTTCGCGATGCGATGGCTGAAAGTCAGGACCTGCAAAAAAATATGCAGATGAAGAAGGAAGAGGCAAAGTGGAAAGCTTTATGGTCGGGGACCTGGTTTTATTAAGTTAAAGTTAAAAAACCTGCCTACCCATGCAGGCCCTGCTGTCTGTAGGACAAAGCTTCGTCCACGGTTCATCGGACCGTTTAAGGATGTGGCCAAGCGGGGCCTAGCGTATACGCTAAACCTTCCCAAACGGATGTGCACCCACCCGGTGTTTATCGTGGTTTGCTCAAAACGTATCGGGATCCGGCGCATGTGAACGCGGAAGCGTTGGCACCGGAGCGGATCCCAAGGGCCTTCGGCCAACTAGAAACTGAACCAGCAACTGGTTCTGAGCATGGAGTGCAACAACCTTTATCCCAATGAAGCCAAGCGCCCCACCGTTGCCTGCAGCGACGAATTTGCCTGTTTCACGGCTAGGAGTCGCTCCGACAGAGCGTGGTAGTCCTCAAGGC
>NW_020187129.1:130824-131183 GCF_900000015.1 Plasmopara halstedii | reverse complement strand
CGCTGGAGCGCCATGTTGCCACTCGTAGAGTTTGCACTGAACAATGCAGTGCATTCGTTAACCGCCTACACGTCGGTCTACGTGAACGGGCTAGTTTCACCCTTGCGCCCGCTGACGCCGCCATCCCATGGCTCAGGGCTTGGTAAGGGAGGAATAGCCGAACGGCTAGCTGATGGTAACCCCCTTACCATCCTTAAGGAGGTCGTTGACTTCTTGTCTACCATACTGAGTGTCCTACGACACGTTCGCAATGCAATGGCTGAAAGCCAAGACCTGCAGAAACAATATGCAGATGAAAAAGGAAGAGGCAAAGTGGAAAGCTTTAAGGTCGGGGACCTGGTTTTATTAAATTCTAAAAC
>NW_020187129.1:122263-130814 GCF_900000015.1 Plasmopara halstedii | reverse complement strand
CCGCGCCTACTGAGTGGTGTCGTTTCCCCGCGACGAACCAGACTGGTAGGCGTTGGGGGCGATGGCTCGAAGAACCTTGGCGCGCCTTGCGCAGGGGCAACTGCTCCACAGGTGACGGGTGTCTCCACAGACAAAACACCGTCGTGTGTTTACATGCTGCCCGGCAGCTCGAAGCTCTGCCCCCTCGTCCTCAGCATAGCTGAGTTCTACGGGATAGGCCCGCTCGACGAGCTGTTGGAGAGTGCATTACAACCAAGTCGTGCCAACTTGAAATTGTATTCGGCATTCAATGCCACATTCACCGCCGTACTGTGATGAAAATAGAAGCGTACGTCACTGCCGTGGACGGATGCACACGGAAGACTTCCATTCTGGACACGCCAGTGTGGAGGCCTTTCGCCTCCGGCAAGGGATATGCTGCCATTCCGGCAATGAGAGCTCGCATCTCGTGGACGAAGGCCACCAATTCCTTCTTGTCCTGTCGGTCGGCAAGAAAGCGCGATCGCACGCGATACGCTTGATTAATCGGAGAGAACACTCGTGAGAGCTGCAATTTTAGCTCCGCCCAGGAGGTAAACGCAGCTTCGACCAAAGTGCCGCACGTCAGTGCCCATTCTTGCGCTCGACCACCGAGCTTTGAGATGGCAAGCGCCACGCGCTGTTGCTCGGTCTGTAGCATGGCGGATGCGATGGCCATCTCGACCTCTCTCACCGATTCTCTCCATCCTTCCCCTCAAAGACCCTAACGCTCCGTGAGCGGCTTAGGTCGGGAAAAGTTATCCATCACCGACGTTGGCGTCATAGACGCAAAAGATGCAGACATCTTTGCTGCACAGGTGCACAAGCAGCGCATTTTCGTAACTCGAAAACGCCTCTAGACGCGCACTGATTGCCTCGGGGCCTTGTGCCACAAGGTGTTGCACGCCCTCAGGGCCAAGCAAGGACAGCAGCTTATTAAGCCCGTCCTGCATGCCATGGGAAAATCCTACATTCTCACAGAGGATCAGTCGAAACGACTCAGGTGTAGATTGACTACAAGTGCTACTAAGTGCAGCGGGGCTGCCGTAGCAAAACGCTTGAGAAAGCGTACTTTAGGTCATGGGACTTCGTTCTTGACAAGAATCAAGTACTAGTGCAGCGGATCGCAATCCGCTGCCTCCAAAAGTACTTAAAAGCCTTAACCAAGGCAAACGAACGCTTCTGCTCAAAGTTGAAACCGATTTTGATTAATTTTTTAATCTAATTTTACAAGTTTAGATTTTCCTAAATATCCAAAATATATAGATTGTAAAATTCAAATACATGCATGATTATTGGCTACCTAGCCACATACCGTATTCTTGTTTGGGTGCAGTCACACCATGCACATCTCGGTTGACACACACCCCTGTTACCAGGGTACGTGTAAATCCGTTACAATCTGTTAGTCTTACAAGCTTAGATTGTCGGTACCAAGTGAGAAAATTTGCTTTCTCTTACCAAACTCAATTTGTCGTTTGGGCGGAAGAAAGTATACAGGACATCCATATAATAAAAAGAGTCTTTAGAATCTAGGAGGACTGCATGTCACGGGTGCTCCTCCCGTGATAATTTCATTATTTCGGTGATCTCATCGTCTAAAAACACTTTGTGTACATCCCCAGAAATAACAGCCCGAGTTGTGTCTGAAACAATCCAGATGCATCAAGAGACGAAAATCCCAAACTTTCCGAAAACTCTTTTCGCCTACACATTTAAATTGTGTTTACAATAGAATAGATTTCTCTTGCCACTGGTGGTTGTAATTTTAACAAACCTTCACTATAATGAATTCATACTAACAAATTTGTGCATTGTGTTATACACATATTACAGTTCTTTGCATTTGTGCCGAGCTAAGGCTCTTGATTTTGCTCATGTACAAACCAATCGCTTTAGTGATAGACACCGCGACCGCTTCCTTAGTACGATACTTCTGTAGCATTCAACAATGACTTCGGAGTTAACATTCAAACATACATCGAGCAAGCCCTGCTTATATATAGAGATTATCAATTGAAGCAGTACTGCATACTTTTATCGTCTGATTTATAGCTTAGTATTGAATGCATTGCGTGTCCACTGTGTATCGTACATTGTTTTCAATAGACCGATCATGGTACTTCATCATGATACTACTTTGTAGAAAAATCTTTATGCTTGGCTGCTTTGAGTGAGCATACGATAAGACATTGTGAGCGCTAACCTGGCGATTCTTTAGCCACAGTCAGTTAAGATAACAACACCAAATTTATTGTTAGTATTACATCGAGTCATACAGATAACAAATAAAGTGTAGAACAAAGTAATGAAATCATCTACTCGTTATCCGATAGCCGGTATTAATAAAGTGACATCGAACCTACTTTAACCCAACTTGTATCGCCATAACTTTGCAAAACCAAGAGAGAGCTTCGTCCTCGCAAAGTACACGGAAGTCTAGCTCGATTTCGATCCTGAACCTTTATCCGCTTTGTCATGGGAATGATTTTTGTGAAATTTGTAGACGCCGTAAAACGCAGCAGCAACAAGACCCGACATACCTACCCAAGTAGCAATCGACTTGATTGTGCTGGCTTTCTTCACCCCCATGTGTTCAATGGAACTACGCAATTTTTTCACTTCCGCTTCAGATACTAATTCCTTCAGCTCCTGTAGAGTCATTTTCCCTGTTTTACCATCAGTGTAGAGTATTGGTCCTAGAATTTCTAAGGCCTTCTCATACTCTTTCGGTGTCAATGGGATCTCTTCGATAATCTTGGCTCCAGCGCTATGTAGACGACGTCCTTGACGGTTACGATGGAGTGTAGTGTCACTGACTGCGAGACAGGAGGTATACGCGATTGTTGTTGCGATGAGAAGAATGTGAAGTATATTGAACTGCATTGCGTCGATCAAGATGCTTACAATGAGCCGTGCAGCCAATTAATGAGGAAAATCGAGAATGGTGAACTTAAAGGCCAAAGCCTATAAAGCCAGCTTTTAAAATCCGATCAGCTTTTTCTCCCATATGTACCATCGAGAGTGAAGAGCGAGATTAGAAATCCGGATACCGATTAGGATGAGAGACGATACAGTCATATCAGGATGGTTGCACTCACTAACTAAAAGGAGTTACTGAGCTGAATATATATAGATGAAAAACAAAATGAGAGCGCACAAGCATCATGTTAACCCCAAGATACAACGAAACATTCGGGCGACTAATTCCATATGACTTGGTGGTAAGATACAGGCGTCATCAGACAATATATGTCTTTCAGCTTTCCTACTCGATGTGTAAAGCCAGCAATTTCTTCAAGCTCGACCTATCCATTGGGATCAGATGCCTTACAAGCACTCGACATGGCTAGCCAACTTCAAATGATATCTGAGCTTCATAATGACTACCATTTTAAGTTATAAGTGTACTCATTTTATAATATGGGTAACATTTTTTTATCAAAAAGGTATCTAATGGCATTACTCGGAACGTCTTCGACGGATGCTACGTCATTTACTCCTACGTCGGCGCTTCTCAAGCTCTTTTTTCACTCAAACATGGTGTTCATCGTTGGCTTTCTCTACATATTCAACGTCTAGAGAAATTGTGATGTTCAATTCGCTCTCAGGAAAGTATGAGTCACTCCCGCGAGAGACAGCTACAATGTCAAATGTTTTAAAATGGTATGCATGTGGGCCTACTGTGTACGACAGAGCTCACTTAGGTCATGCTAGAGCTTACGTTAGTCAAGATATTATGCGGCGAGTGGTTGAGCGTACAGGTGGCTATAAAGTACAGCTAGTTATGGGTGTGACGGACGTGGATGATAAGATCATCACACGCGCAAAGGAGCTCAACATGAATTTCGAGATGCTCGCGCGGGAACAGGAGCATCAATTTTTCGAGGATATGACTAGACTTTATGTCAAACCACCTACAGTAATTACAAGAGTGAGTGAACATATATTAGAGATCGTGGAGTACATCAAGGAGATTTTAAATCGAGGCTTTGCATATGAAGCAGTGGATGGTGTGTACTTTAGTACGCAAGAATTAGGTCACGAGTACGGAAAATTGGATCCACAACGACAACCTGTGCTATATGATTCAGTACCGATGAATGCACAAGGTGATAGAGTGGAAGACGACGAAAAGGTAAAGAGAGATCCTCGAGATTTTGCGCTTTGGAAGGCAGCAAAGGAACCAGATGAACCTGCGTGGCCGTCACCATGGGGAATGGGACGTCCTGGTTGGCATATCGAGTGTTCGGCAATGACTCATCATGTATTAGGGACAACTTTGGACGTACACACTGGAGGCGTGGATCTTCGATTTCCTCATCACAATAACGAGATCGCACAGTGCGAAGCTCATAATTTTGGACAATTATCGGAACAAGATCGACCATGGTGTAAGCATTTTGTTCATTTTGGTCACTTGCATATTCGTGGACGGAAAATGTCCAAGTCACTGAAGAATTTCATCTCGGTTCATGATTTTCTTACAAATGGACATACAGCGGATCAATTTCGCGTCTTTTGTCTGCAATTTAAGTATCGTGCCAATTTGATGTACTCAGAGGATCGAATACGCGATGCGGAGGCAGTAGTAGAACGTATACGAGGATTTTTCCAAGCTGTTGTAGCGTATGGCGAAAGGTCTCAACATGATGTTGACACGCAATGGGTTAAGTCAAAACGTTGCGAGCGTCTGGATCTAAATCTGTTAAACACACTCTTTGTGACTCGTGTGCAGGTAGATGAAGCTCTATTGGACGATCTTGACACACCACGTGCTCTTGCACTCATCTTGAATCTCATTTCTCATGGTAATGCGTATTTACTGGCTCAACGAGAAGATTTAGAAGCTCCAGACGAGGTGCTCTTATCGCTTGTGGACTATATTCTTGAAATGCTGGACTTGTTTGGATTAGATGGACTTTACGCAGAGTTTTCAAATTTGATACGCAGTCGTTTTGCTACTTATCGACGAACCATTATGAGTCAAGAAGATCGCGGTAGTAGCTACGAGCACGAGTCTATTCTTCGCTCTTTGGTTGCGTTTCGAGCTTCGGTGCGTCAGGAAGCGCTTCAGGATCCTAAACATCCAAGCAATGCCCGTATCCTTGCGTTGTGCGATGCTTTGCGCAACGAGGAATTGCCTCGATCGGGTGTACAGATCGAGGATCTTGCACCAGGACGCTCGGTGTATAAGTTGCTTTCCCATTCAAAACGACAAGATTGTCAAGCTGAGTCGATTGACAAGAGTTTTCATATTAAGCAACAAGAATTTGAACACTTGATGAAAATTGCTCCCGCTGATTTCTTTAAACTCTCACCAGAGTTTACCGATCGATTTTTCACGTTCGATGAGAAAGGATTTCCAACACATGAGAATGAATTGCCTTTGACAAAAACCCAAATCAAAAAGCTTGCGAAGAAGTTAAAGAAGCACGAAAAGTCGCATAGTAAGTACTGGCAAAGTAGAACTAAGTGTTAGTAGAAGCAGTCGTCATTAAGTTGGTTTACAGATGTGAAGGTCGTGATTTCTCGATCACATTTCAATTCAACTAGCGCATAAATTGTTTTTCAGCGATTAAGAATCGATACTTTTGGAATGATGAACAACTGACAAACATATTCACTGATCCGTTGTTGAGAACGTGATAAGAAACAATAAGTCGCGACGACACAAAGAAACGATAAGCAGAAACCAATGATAAAGTGTTTCTAAACATTATCATTGTGGCTATTACTAACTGCAATGAAAAGTGAGCAAAATCATCGAGCTGCACGAATACAACATCCTATTTTGTGGGATAAGTTTGGGGTGTCTTCCGCTCCGGTCGGTTGAAAATAAACTGATAGAGACCGTACATAGCCGCTCCGACAAGGGCAGTCATACCAGTGTACTTGAGAATCCGCACTATCAGAGACGATTTCTTTGCGAAAGCTTGCTCATTCAAAATTTGACCTTGTTCCAACATTGTTTCAGGGTCCAATCTATGAAAGCGATCATTGATGTTTGAAGAGGATGGCTTGGGAACAGCGGGTGTCTCGGGATCAACGTTTTTCTCGGGAACAGTGGGTATCTCGGGAATTTCTTCATGAGTACGTCCGATAAATTTACTAATGGCAGCCGTAGTTGGCTTGGTTTCGGCGGTAATCTCTTCTATGATCGGCCCGGCGCTTGGCAAACGACGGCCGTGTATATAGGCGGAAGTAGCGATGTCAGCACTGGCGAGACCACTGCTGAATAGAATAAAGGTACCAACAACAAGGTAGCTGAATACGCTGAACTGCATGACGAATGCGATGTTGAAAAGTGAGAGAAAAGTAGTTTTCAAACTGGGGGAATTTTCAAATAGTCAGGACCTCAGCCAGACTGTAGTACCAGTAGCACGTGCGGAAAGCACACCCAATCAAGCCAGAAGATCTTTGCCTATACAGTTAGCTATCCCATAAGGTTATCCTGTATCATCTTTGTCATAAAGCACATCTGGTCCGAGCGACAGATCAAATTGAAAGATTTGATGAAATCTCCAACATTTCAAGCTTCTCGGCTATTCCGTTGCGTTACAATCTTCAGACCTACAAGGTCAAAGGTATACGATACGTTCCTATACCAAGAGAGAATCGCTATTTTCATGCTAATCATTGCGAAACATTCTCACTTAGGATATGTAGCACCTGGTGTCAAAGGTACAGCCAAAAACCTACAAAAACGTGACTATATCTCTTTCTCTTAACCTTACACTCATTCTTTGATGTAATCGCCGGTTTCTTCGGCCATGTTTCTATTTCGATAATACTCAAGAGTTCAGCAGGATGCAATGATTCCAGCTGCTCGATCTGATCGCAGCGAAATAATTAGTTTCTCAAAATTAAGCATAAGAAGAAACCAACACATGGTAAACAAACAAGCTGGAGAATTGCCACCTAATCATTTTGTGCTTGTCGCGGGATTGTTGCTCTTTTAGCGATCAGATAAATGCTCTGACTTCAAATCGGCTCTCGGGTTGGACAAGAGACGATGAAGGTGCGCATGTTGAGATTTGATCAGTGCATCCAACTGGTTAAAAAGACCTAGTGAATAACTAACCAGTCCACAGCGGACAAAAAAATAGTTTACTTTATGTCAAAACTGTAGAATTGAGCTCTTAAACTAATTTATAAGTAGGTTGTTGGTATAGACGGAATAGGCCAAGAAAACAACAACCACATCGACAGCATTGAGCTAAATCAATGCCGCGTTTCCTTAGCCACCACACGACAACTCGCAACGTACTGTGTTGTAATTTATGTATTCTTAATTCGTACTGAAAGTAAAGCCAGAAGTACTGTAGTATAGGTAAAATGATAATACTGGAACGGATGATGGGGGTACTTCTGTCGGAGAGTTCAGTAAGATACTTAAAGCAATGGGCTTGACCGAGTCTGCGTTGCGCACAGATGATCAGCTCGTTCACTTCACTTAGGAGCGAAACTGGGGTGGGAAAGTACTAAGTTCAGTCTATAGATTATCTAATGCTGTTTATAATATAGTTACTATTTGGAATTCAACCTCGGTCCTCTTACCACCTCGTATGTGCGATGTCGCCTCGTCACTGTAACGGGGCTACACGATCCCTAATAAGCAGGTGTGTGTGTCACAGAGATGTGCATGGAGTGACCACACCCAAACAAGAATTCGGTACATATGCATGTATTTAGATTATACTATATATATTTAGTATATTTGAGAAAATCTAAACTTTAAGAATTAGAATAAAAAACAAATAAAAATCAGTTTGAAATTGTCAACTAGCCTTGGGAGGCCAATAAATACTCTTGGAGTAAGCGGATTGCGATCCGCTAACTCTTGTAAAGAACGAAAGGTCGGTGACCTAAAGTACGTTTCCTAAAGCGTTTTGTAACGGCAGCGCCGCTGCATTTGGTAGCACTTGTAGTCAATCTACACCTGAGCCGGCTTGAATGATCCTCTGTGAGGATGGGACAATTTTCCTCTTTGCCCCAGGGCATGCAGGACGGGCTTAACAAGCTGATGTCCCCTGCTTGGCACTGAAGGTGTGCAACATCTTGTAGCACAAGGCTCCGGGAAAATCGGTGCGCGTCTAGAGGCATTTTCGAGTTACGAAAATGCGCTGCTTGATCACCTTCAGCAGAAGATGTCTGCATCGTTTGCGTCTATGACGCCACCGTCGGTGATGAATAACTTCCCTCGACCTAAGCCGCTCCTGGTGAGCGTTAAGGTCTTTGAAGGGAAGGATGCAGAGAATCTCCTATTCTCGGTGAGAGAGGTCGAGATGGCCATCGCATCCGCCATGCTCCAGATCGAGCAGCAGCGCGTGGCGCTAGCAATCTCAAAGCTCGGTTGTCGAGCGCGAGAATGGGCACCGACGTGCGGCACTTCGGTCGGAGATGCGTTTTCTCCCTTGGCGGAGCTGAAATTGCAGCTCTCCCGAGTGTTCTCGCCGCCTAATCAGGCGCATCGCGTGCGGTCGCGTTTCCTTGCCACCCGACAGGGCATCAGGGAATTGGTGGACTTTGC
>NW_020187129.1:121125-122253 GCF_900000015.1 Plasmopara halstedii | reverse complement strand
TACCGTATGATAACTGCACGACGCAGGGCATCGAGCATGTCCCAGGGTAGACGATAGCTAACAACTATACACCCTTGTCAACGGTATGGCGGTAGAGAAAGTCGGCGACGTCACCTCTAGACTATTCCTGCGGTGGATGCTCTTCTTAAGCTGGACGAAATGTCCTTCGATGGGATTGGCGGTGCCTTGAAGACAGGCGATTTAGCCGAGGTATACATTATACGGCCAAACGAGGAGATTTAATCGTCGTCGCTTCTAGATGAAGCTATTTTGGAGGACACCAAGAGAGTGCTGAACGCACGAAGTGGATCAACGATCCTGAAGGATTCCTCAGATCTGTACTATTCCTTGGTAAAGAAATTTCAAGACGTCTTCTCCAGAGACCCGCCGTCGGTCCTACCTCCGGACCTAAATGTGCGTTATGAGGTCTACCCGGTTGGCGTAACACGCCAATGACCCCTGCGTAAGAAGCAGTGTAACATCATTGACTCCTTCTTCCGTGCAATGTGTGAGGGCAAGATTTCTAGTTCAACATCCACATTTTGTGTCCGGAAGCCGAATGTCAAGTGGCGTATCGATCACGCTTTCAATAAACTCAGCCCTACCACTATTCTGGCACAGACGCCGGCTCCTAGGAAAGATGTTCTTGGAAACAATATGATTGGATGTACAAAGTACAGTGCACACGACTAATTCGATGAGTACTACCAATTGCTTATGAGAGCGAGCAATATTTCACCGATAACGGTGGGAAGTTCGAGCGGGATGCTCTAGAAGTGGCTGGTGATTCCTCAAGGGCTGTCGAAATCACCAACATCACTTTAATCTTCTTGTGGCGCGGTCCACCGGGCGTATGTACAAAAATACTTCGACGAAATTTTCGTCTACAGTTGTGCGGGGCTCGGGAGAACACATGAGGAAAATCACACCGTCCATTTGAGAGCGGTGCTCAAGTGTATGCGCACGAATTAGCTGTATGATAATGCGCATAAATGCATCTTCGACGCGGTGAAATTTCCTTTATAGGGTCAAGTGTGACATTCAAGCGGATCTCGCTAAGGTCAAAGTCATTGTAGACTAGCCGGTATCAAAGACTTGCGCAAGTGACTTGGCCTCGCCATTTACTTT
>NW_020187129.1:120999-121115 GCF_900000015.1 Plasmopara halstedii | reverse complement strand
GTAGTTGTCGCCGTTGAACTTATCAATGGCCACCTTGGCTGATACGTCGTGCGCGGAGATCATTACTGTCGTTGGGCTCATAACCTGATAGAAGTGTAGACCGAAGGAAGCTGTAA
>NW_020187129.1:120549-120989 GCF_900000015.1 Plasmopara halstedii | reverse complement strand
GCGGTAACACCCGCTCCCCGAGGCGAGAAGCGGTGTCGAAGTGCAGCGGATTCGTCGATTTCGGCGACGGCGATATCCAAACGCATGGCGAGCACTTTGATGGTGGCTGACTACCGATTCGCACGCAGCAACGCGTCAACATCTATTGGAGAGGTTAGAGAAAACGTCGCTGAGCAATCGCCCCATTTGGCGTTTGCATCGCCTCCACGCAAGCGTCTGGCTCGACGTCAGTCGGCTGGGACCATCTCACATCCACCAACCTTTACGTCGCCTAATTACTGGGAGGAATTGGACAAGTTCTCATTTGAGCTCTCCACCCAGGCTTTAGCTGTCGGAGAAGACGTCGGGAGTCTTTGCATGGCCGTTCAGTCAATTTCTTCTTCAGAGTCCAGAAGTACGTCAACCGATTTACGTACCTTACGGAGGTGCGGAAAGGCAAG
>NW_020187129.1:112386-120539 GCF_900000015.1 Plasmopara halstedii | reverse complement strand
TCGCATTTCAGCTCTTGCTATTTCTGCCTGTTCAAATGCTATACCAAAAATCCATAGGTAGCTAGCTAGCTGTATGGATAGTCTCTCAAGTAATATAGTACTTTTCTTTTAGTTGTTTTAAGAGTGATATATTGTGTTCTATTATTCCACGAAGAAGTAGTGCAATAACAATACATTAGCTTTCCAGATTACTCGTCATTCGTGTCACCTGCTAAAAAGCGAAGTATGGTTCAAATTTGCTGGTGCTTTTTTCATCACATTACTCTACTCTCGTTATCGAAGCCGAGTCTTCGGTCCAGCTGGAGTTTGTGAAGTGTATTCACGCAAGATGTTTTTTTGAGTGATTTCGAGTTCGTTACTTTTGTATTTATTGCAGTCAATGCTATCTCCAAGCATACGATTGCGTGCAAAGGAATTAAAATGAAGTGAAATGCATGATTTCGATGCATGACAAAATTTGATATTCGTGTGATTATTTTCTGTCAATTTACTTGATGAATTTAGTTTTTGTCTAAAATGAGTGAATTCTGAAAAGTTGGATTTCACTTCTTTCGAAGATATAACGGTAATCCAATACTTATGATATGTTTGAATTTAACACGATTTTGTCACGCTCAAATTTGCAGATACTACACACACAATCGACTTATGTAAGTCATGACTGCAGGTGCAACAAAATAAAGGTCGCTTTTCGATTTTATATATTGCAATAACTTGACAAAGTGGATGAAGTATCAAGAAGCCTGGAGATCTAGTACATACGCTTACATATTACTTCAAGTCATGAATCTCCAGGACTCATTCATGTGTTTATAGTGGCAAACGTTTAAAGCAGAATTGATGTCTCCAATTTGCTAGCTATCATGTATAATGCTCACTTGATCAAATTATGCTCAAGTATCATACAGTTGCAGCACTAACTTGTCTAGCCTCGCACTGAATGTTCATGCTCATCATCAAGTTTGTGAGACTAGATTTCAATCGTGAAAGATGTACTTAAGTATAGAGCAGCTGGGTAATAAATTTCAAAGGCAAAGTCTTGTAACTAATGTTACAATCAATTCGCGAAATGAGTGTTGTATTTGATGGATAACTTTGAATACAACGATGATTTAATAGAAAGTAGTCGCAATGATAGGCACTTCATTCAGAGGGCTAAGTACCTTCAGAACCTTTTGACCTATTTCAGGGTCTTCAAGCTTTTGTAAAAGCTTTGCATTCAAGCGCCTCTCGCGGCTATTCATAAAAGTCCGAGATAAGTGCATCGATGACTTTGATTGATTTTGTCTCTGCTCGGCCATTTGTGCTATTAGCTTTTCCTGAAAACTTTTATTTCGATGACGAGTCTCTCGATCTTGACATTGTTGAGCTTTAAGTGCGGCTTGGGCTTCGGAATGATACTGACGTGCAAATGTCAGATCATCCTCAACTTCTTTACGCTCTCGGTGTTTCTTCTCTGCCCGTTGTTCTAGCAAGAACTGCTGGCGCTCAAGTGCCTCCTTTCGATCCGCATCTTGCTTTTGCAATTGCACTAATTGGTCAGCTGCATTCTTTTTTCTCTGATGCTCTTCTGCACGGCGCTCGTCCTCGAGTGCTTTCTGCTTTATCTGTGTCTGAATGGATTCGGCAATTTCCATCCGTTGGTCACGTTTTCGAAGATTTGATTGCAATCGACGCATCCGCTCGTCATCCTCTTTTTCTAACCGTCGAGCATAAGCTTCCATAAGCTCCACATCTTCTTGATGTTCTTGAAGCTTTACGAGGCTTTTCTGACTTTGGATCAGTGAGTTCTCAGTCTGAAATTTTTTCATACGCGCATGTTCGACCTCACGACGATGACGAGCTTGAATCTCTTGACGCTTCAATTCTGCTCGTACACGCTCGACCTCTTCTGCTTCTTCTTGTTTTCGCTTAGCTTCACGTTCTTCTATCGCACTTTTCTTTATTCTAAGCTGCTCGTCTCGTTCCCGACGGACTTTCAACATGCATTCTTGCTCTCGCTGTAATTTAATGCTCTCCTCTCCTCGCCACTTAGTCAGATCGTGCAGTTGATGCTCAAACTCTTCTTCTTTCATTTTTTTCTCGAACTTTTGAGACTTGACTTTTTCTTGCTGTTGTACATCAAGCCATGCCTTTTGGGTCTTTTTCTTCTCCAATGCTTTCACCTTTTCTTTTTCTCGATCTCTTTCAAACTCGACCAAAGTAAGTGCATCGAGAAGAACCCACTCATCATGTTTCTTGAGATCTGCTAAATTAATTACTGGCCTATTTGATGCTCGTTCAGATCCAGCACTTTGTGCTGTTTCTCTATGACTTTCTCGAGCACTCTGACCTTCTATTCTTCCATTCACATGCTCTAACTTCTGACGCTCCATACTCATCTTCTTGACAATTGCTTCCAACGCCACAATATCTGCCTCCATCACCCTTCTTTGCGAGTACATTAAAAGCTGAGTAGTCATTGACATGATAGTCGAGGCAAATGTTGGATCTTGCTTGGCATATTTTGCTGTGAGCTTTGCTGTCAAAGCGTCTGCTACTGCTTTTCTCTTGTCACTTTTGCATTTTTCCTAATGACACAACGTTTAAATCGTTATGTTAAGGAATTCAAAAAGAGTCAAATGAATCACGTACTCGAACCAGCAAATTCAGAGCTTTGGCTCGAGTATCTGCCTCAGCACTGAAGACTCTGCGCTTATTCATGACGTGCTTGACAAGATTTACGTTGCAAAAATATTTAAGATGACAAAGTGCGAATTGATAATTGCCTTTGAACCGAAATGGCACGAACTGAGCTCTATTTCAAGAGTTCTGCTCGTCCAAGATTCTTACTACGTTTCAATAAACTTACTAAGTATATTTTAAGACCTGTCAATATTTTTGTGATTGGTCATCTCACCTCTTTTCGTACATTTATTTTTATATCTTTCTACCGTTGATATGCTCACTATAGTATCGCGAATCCTGGCCGATCACCAAACTATTTGCTCACATTATCATCTTGCCAAATTAGCTCAAGAGTTCTTAAATGAGCTTGTCATTTTTGCGCAAGTGCGTTCTCTCGCCATCAACCTTTATCATAATCTTGTAGCCGATTAATCTACAGCTTATGCCAAGTGATTGGACTTCTTGATCATTCGTGCCATGCTTCACTATCTGAGCCAGCAATGGCAATCGAAATTGTGGAAGCTCACGACATTCTGTTTGGAGTACACGACTCGGTTTGTTCCAATACGGTGCATCTGCAGTAACATTCAAAGCAGACTCTTGACCTAAAACATCGCGAAGGGTGTCTGGATATATTTTACGTAGATGTCTGTGTCGTGTCGGTTTTGCTCTGTGTCACAGTAAGCCAGAGCAATTTTGGAGTTTTGAAAGATGAAGATGTCGAACACTTAAATGTCGAGATAACTAATTATGCGACGCCTGATCAATTTTTGATACAGAAGATCGGTTGAGGACTTTTGCTGAGCTGGCCAAAACATCGTTGATAGCTTTGTAAATAGGATATCCGTTAAAAATATTGGTCTGTGAAACAGTAGTATTACTATAAAAATGTAGTTTATTTTTAACAAAGTATCACTTAATTTAAGCTTGCAAGGTTCAAACCGTATTATGCATTAACCTTCTGAAAAGTTTAAGGCGTAAGAAGTACGTAATACTGGGTTCACAAAGACAATGGTTACGTACTGTACGATGGTGTACCTCCACCGTTCATTTGTACAATCAAAAAATCATATTTCACATCTGGGTAGTTGTGAATATGCAGAGGTATCAATGAAATAGTACTGATAAAGAAGAAGGGACTCTGTAAAGAGGTCCGTGGTACGCGTGGGCTGGTCCAGCAACAAAGATAGTCTTATTTTGTATACTAGAAGGTGTGTACTTAACTCTCACTTAGATGTTATGTATGTCACTCTTAAAAAAGCAGAAAAATCAAGATGATTAGCTGCTACAAAGGCCCTCAATCTCGCTCGTAGGTAGAGCGTACAAATCCAACCACCGCGTTTGTCAATGCAAACTCTTTGCGTCGAAGATCTTTCTGAGCAAGGTGCATGGCAACCCTGTCACACTTGGTAGCACTTGTTAAAATTCCCACGACCGAGTCGTGAGAGGGTCGTATCTTTTATGAGGAAGAGATACGAGCTGTTTGATTACCTTATCAAGGACACCAGGTACCATCAGTAACCGGGTTGCGTGCATTTCTTGAAGAGAAGCCGAATCAAGGCAAGTACTGCTGTGTGCTTAACTCTTACACATTTGGTACAATTGTATTCGATACAATACTTTAAAAATGTACTTATTTCACATCGCATGTTGGTGTAATTGTGCATAACCATACGCTCAGAAGAGCTGGTAACTATCAAGATGATGGAGCTCCGAAAGGAAAGTTTAGTTGTACTCGTTGGCTGCCTCGGTACCAAACCGTGATATTCCAGTGGCAAGGGAATAAAAGGATCTATAAGAATAACAGTCCCAAATTTTTCGCTGTGATTGCTGTGCAATTATAGATTTAATCATGACGGTCAACGAGCTCGCGGCTCTTCCGTTAGACTAAGCATAAATTTTTGATGGCCTCACCGTCATGCGTTAATTGCACGTATCTTAGTGAGAACTCTTTTGGTTCTATCAAACATTTTGCCATAGGTATTGAAAATAATCTACAGCATCTACGACAACCCCGGTAAGTTTAATCACGAATGAAAAAGCTGGCCCACCAATTTATTGTTAAGCGTTACTTTTCTGCGAGCTGATAGTGTCGCATGATAACACTGACTCAATATAACCGCCACTTTGTGCTTAAGATGGGTCATCACACTTAATATGATAGTCTAGCCCATCCAACCGCGACTTACAGCCGCCTTTCGACTTCACCAGATTTGGCACGGAAGATTGTGACAACGAGTCGCTTCCACACATACTGGCACAGGAGACACTTTCCAGCTGTTCATGACCGTCTTGCCAGTGACGCAATCGAGAGACCACGAAATGCAGTCGTCTTTTCCCGTATCATCCAGAGACCTCGGCTAACTACCGCTTTCAAGCTCTTTTAGAGGCACCCAGCAACGCTATCTCCTTTCTATGTAGATTCAGAACTGGACAACATTCCACGCCTTCAGACTTCAGTCGGAGCTAGACATGACTTTCGACATGTAAGCCGGTGTCTTTGCCGCAATATGCACGTATGTATACGCACCTGGCATCTTTAGTGCTTCCGAATACTGCCAACTGATTCAAAAGCCGTGCAGACGCTCCTTAAAAATGAAGGGTTTTCAAGGCTTTTAAAGCCTAGGAGATTGATATCTACAGCTAGCAACCCAGAGGGTTAAGCTCCACCTCTTATGGGTGAGTCGTTTCTTTCAAAGCAAAATCTCATTGACCACGATTTCGACGATGTGCAATCAAATTAGATTCTTCCCGGTAGACCGCTTAGCGCCTACTGGGGCATGTCGTTTCTTCACAAGGGGTTTGTCGTCTGCCTTACGCGACGCATAGCTTCTCTCAGCCGTGAACGAAGGGGCACGCAAGGCGTAAATATTTGGTGTACTTATAGTGGGAGCATCTGCAACATTTGCGATCTACTCTGCAGCTAACGAGTCATTCTCTTTCTTCTCAGCAAAACTTTGGTCAATGATCACTGGCGTGCTCATAGGTCTTGCCAGATTGTGCTCTAGCGGCACGAAGGCCGTACTCTACATTGTTCCTGACGCCCACCGCTTTTCGTAAAGAGAAAGAGTGAACGTGGAAGGTCTTGATGTGAGCTGCACCCATATAGAGGCCTTTCATAATAATGATATCTGTTTTGCCTCCACGAGAGGGTCTGATGCCATTGCAAAGATGAAAAATCCTACGTTAGCACAGCCCAATAAAAATGACTTATATATATGGCGCTCCACATGAAAGTGTGCCATGTCTTGTTCATGAAGCAGCTACCTCGGGAAACAAACGGCACTCGTGGGCACTCTCGGGTCTGGTATCACAAAGACATGTCTCAGTATATCAGCATGAGCCATTTTGTGTGCTCTTTGATTAGACCGGTTGTAGAGTGAAAGGCATGCAGGGCAAGATTGTTTTGGTGATGTCACAAATAAGTTGTCTGCAAGTATCACGAAGAGGCGCGGCGGCGACAAAATCTATTATTCTGAATGAGGTCCATCGCCTTATACACGCTCATAGAACCTCCGCCATCCAAGCTTCCACTGGTTCTCATGGCACAAAAACTGTGCATTGGGGCTGCCGTAGCTCTTTCGCTTAGAGAAAACTAAGATTAGGTCACCGACTTTTTTGTTCTATGATTAGAACCAGTACAAGTGTAGCAGATCGCAATTTGCTTACTTCAAGAGGAACCACAAACTTTACCCACGGCCGATAAATTCTTCCGTTCAAAATGTAAACTGTATTTCTTTCTTTTATTTGTGGCAAAGCCGCCTACACCTAAATCTATAGGTTTTCTATAGTAAAATGCATAACTACTGGCAGACCAGCCAATTGCTTACAAGCAATCTTTTGAGTTCAATTGCTTCAGCCTGCAAGTGCTGAACCAAATATCTTCACATCGCCTTTTCGAATTTTAAAACTTTTCATTGTAGCTTCATGATAGAACGGAAGACGACTGGTCAGATTACGTAATGGCTTCTTGTCAAGGTGAAGCCACAACATTGTGTGGTCACACCATATTGTGTGACCCAACCCTTCATACCAGGGTTTGTGTAACCCCTTTAAAGATTATACCCTCCCCTTAGATTCGACACCCACTGCTTCTCGAAAGAGGAAGCATGAACAAACACAAAAGGGTCTCGTGCAAAAAGCACCTGCAATGAGACGTTTTATATAGATGGTAACCTGTACCATTTTCAAAAGTGCCGTCATTCCAATTGCTAAAGAGCTCGAATTCACCTGTGACATCGGCCGCTTATTATCTCCCTTCTTGATTGCACACAGAACACCTGGTAAAGCGGTGCAGGCACCCGAGGCAACTGTTGCATAACGCGCTTCTTAAGTACCTCACGTGGGTGCCAATTATCATGCGTGGCCTTCTAGCTTGAATACCAATAGCGCGATGAGCTGTTGCTCGTTTGTAGCACGAAAGAATATCTAGTCATCATAGCCTCTGTCACCTACAGAAATACATTATTCCTTTTTCTGCCTTCAAAGAATTAATACTTAGCATTACCGACCTCACTGTCTGACTCGATTGTGCATTCACAGGCGCTTAAGTTGAGGCGAGTAATAAGGTGTCTCGCCAGCGCATTTTCATAGCTAGTAAGCTCCCTCTTAGCCGCACAATAACCGCTTTCGATCATAAGCCAACTTTTGCGCCTGATTCTCGGCCTAAATAAGAACAAACGCTTATTACAGACAGGTGAACATATAATGCTCCTTCCTTACAGTAAATTTATTCTTTGCAGACTGAGTCGTCGAATTGACGACAACTCCTACCAAATTGAACGAATTGAGTAATGTTGACGATACGGGTCCGTGCTCTCAAACGCTCCGAGGACGTTTGTACGTGAGACTAAATGTCCACGAATTCCAAGGTCCTGTCGTTCTCGGAGTCTCATCACCCTCCCATACTCAAAGTGATACTCATTATCGTACTTGACAACAGTGTAAAGTATACACAGACCGGATGAGTATTGGGTAATTGCCCATGAGATGGGTGAGTATGGGTGGGCATCGTTCGTTTCTCGTGACTCGAGCTAACTCATGGCCTATGAGTAACATGTACTCATAGGAGGTCCTTATGAGTCATGGGTGAGTACAAAGTACTCGAGTTACTTATACATGTTTTCCGCAGCGGTACTCATGGAATGAGTACTTTTAGAGACGTCTATGAGTATTGCATGAGTAAATTGCTGACTGTCTATGAGTAAACCTATGAGTATAATGAGTACTTGCATGAGTATCCAGCCAGCAGCAGTGGTAGGCAGCCGCGCGGGCCCACAAGAAGTATTGTGTAGTCCTTCAAAGTCATTCATCGACTCTTGTATGTTAGCTACTACCCATCACATGAATCAGCAAACTAACCACGCGCCATCACCAATCATCATCATCAACGTCATTAGTCACAACATCATAGCTTTGATTGCCCTAGTTTGCTGCTTCTATCTGCAGCAGGTGCGTCGTCCCTCCCTCTTCTTCTGTGGCAAGAG
>NW_020187129.1:111703-112376 GCF_900000015.1 Plasmopara halstedii | reverse complement strand
CGCCCTGCAAGCTGCACTACTTCGCGCCAACGTTTGGCACAATTCGCACCCGTTGTTGTAGTTGCAACTTCAAGAGGGCAAGTCGTGCTCACTTATGCGAGAAGCCGATCGAAGCAGAGTATCGTCTTGTGTTCGCAGCTTGCACCGGTTGCCGATGTCTGAGGGATTTTTTTGTGGATCGTGGCCAACTGCTACCGAGTTTGTGAATCGATTTATACATGGTCTGCTAGCTATGGAGCTTCGGGGCAGTATCCCTCACCTACTGTGTCTCTGTCGAGATTTGACTGCTATAATACGTTCAATTGTGGGCGCACAGGGAGTTCTGCACGGCCCTGTCCAATTTGGAGATTTAACTCCACCTGTAGGCTTCGTTTCCGACGGAGTTGTTCACAGGTTTCCTGAACTATCCACGCGAGACGTGAGAGGGCTGCTTAGTAACACGACGTTCAATTTGCGGGATCACCCAATTTCCCATCATTGCGACGAGCTTTCCTAGTCCACACTATCTACCATTGTCCAAGCATTTAAGGAGCTTAGGCAAATAGCCCTTCCCGTGTATTCAGATCTCCAATTTCGTCTGGCTTAGAAACTTTTACCGACGCGCTCCCGTTTCGGGTTCCTACAACGTTCTTCTCCAACCGCTCTTAATTGCGGTTATGGCTGTACCAATGTC
>NW_020187129.1:111233-111693 GCF_900000015.1 Plasmopara halstedii | reverse complement strand
CAAGTTGCAGCATGGCGCTCCTGCGCTTCGGCGTCTCAACGCAAGCGATTCGCGCTCAGTTTGACCATTGGTCTGCGGTTACCCGCTGTTGACATAGTCAACTTGGTGCCCAGCACCCTGAAAATAGCTAACCAAAACATCCCAGTGAATCGTGGGACTTTGTCAGAAACAGCTGACTCCGACAGTCCATGTTGTCGAAAGACTCGACTCATAAACAGCGTCGCTTTACTCATACCGTCGATGGTGTCTAGCACTGACGCAAGGTGAGCCATCTTGCTCAAACGGTCCACAAAGACCACTTCACTCGCGTTGCCAGCCGAGGCATTCGGCAGGCCAAAAACAAAGTCCATTATCATGGATTGCCAAACCGTGTTTTATGTGTGCTTGCTTAAGCAGTAGCGGGAATCAGCGCAGGCGCAGGTGAACGAGAAAGCGTTGGCGCCGGGGTGGCCCCCTGAGG
>NW_020187129.1:110804-111223 GCF_900000015.1 Plasmopara halstedii | reverse complement strand
CGAGCAGGGCTCGTCTCACGCCGCTGGCGCGGCTCGCCTTCCTCGTCATCCCACCCGGGAAAGTGTGTCAGACTCGTAGTCGACCACCTCCACAACGTCAACGAAGTCATTCGTCACTGATAGCGTGCGTGGAGCGCGACGCTCGGGCTCATCGAGCCTAGGATTTTAATCCCTCGATGCCACGGTCGCAATTTTTTACTGTCACAACTCTATTTATAAACTCAAAGAACAGATCGGAAAATTTTGATCTCTCGCCGGTAAGGTCTTACCGTTCCCAGACAAATTTGTCATGTTTCAATCATAGAGGTGACTGTCTTGATTGGCGGTGTGCGGGTCTTTTTGATGTTCTGAAATTTGTTTGATATACATTCCTCCAGTAGACTTTTAGACTTGCCAATCGCCTTCGAAGAATGCAATTT
>NW_020187129.1:109399-110794 GCF_900000015.1 Plasmopara halstedii | reverse complement strand
TCGGTCTGCGGATGATCCGCTGTCGACATATCCAACTTGGTGCCTAGCACCTTGAAGACAGTCGACCAAAATTTTCCCGAGAAACAGGTCTCTATCAGCGACAATCGACTCTGGGAGTCCGTGTTGTCGAAAAACATGCTATACAAAACAGCGTTGCTGTACCGACTCCGACGATGGTGTCTGGCACCGCCGCCAAATGATCTTTCTTGCTCAAACCGGTCGACGAATACCACAACACCCGTTTGGCCCGCCGAATCGTTCGGCAGGCCAAACACAAAGTCCAAGCACATGGACTGCCATCTCCCAGTGGGTACTGGTAAGCTGGCTAGCGGCGCAGCCGCATTTGAAGCGGGTTTCACCCTTTGACACGTCTCACACGTGCACACATAGGTGCTCGTCCATTTGTACAACTTGGGCCACCAATAGTGGTGACTCACAATGTTGTACGTTTCTCACGACATAGATGACCACTGGGTGGCGTATCGTGAGCTTCATAGAGGATGCAATATTTCAAATCCTCGTCATGAGGAACCACAATTCGTGGTGTATCCGTTGAATCGTTGCTATTATATAGCAAACTATAATTCAACGAATATCGGTGCAATCGTGCACGCGGTCTTGATGACAATTTCTTGCCCGAGTCTCCAAACTCCATGCTCCCGAGAGATCTCGTAGCAGCGCTACACACATCCCATCACCCGCATACGCGGTGCGTATCAAATCTGTCACAGTCGACGTTACAGTGTAACATGAGCAAGCTCATAGTCTGGTCAGCGTGACAACGCTCAGCCGAAGCATTCTGCTTTCCCGGCTTATACTTCATCTCGTAGTAATATTCCGCAAAAAGAGATAGACATCTAGCCATCTTCTGCTAGAGGTGGGGTGGATGAGTCGCAGTGCGTAGTGACGCATGATCTGTGTAGATCACAAACGGCTTGGAACCGAGCAAGTGGACCTGAACTTGACAAGTGCATACTTCATCGCAAGTAGCTCCTTGTCATGAACTGGGTAGTTCTTCTCCGCAGCTTTGAGCTGTCGAGATTCGAACGCGATCACCGGATCTCGCCCCTCGGCATCCGCTTGCAGCAATGCACAGCCGATGGCAAAGTCCGAAGCGTCACAGACGACGCTGAAAGAACATCAGGGTCTGGCAGCGCCAATATTGGTGGATGCAGGAGGCTTCTTTGACTCCGCCAAAAGCCTCCTGATGTTCAGTGTCGGGCCATTTCTGCGTAGTTTACGCTGTACTTGTTCAAGTCGTTGGCGAGACCAATCCACTTACGCAAGTCCTTCTGGTACTTTGGAACAGGCTAGTCTACAATGGCCTTGACCTTATCCGCTCGATGGCCACGCTTCCCAATGAAGCACCCTAAAAAAGGGAATCTCTTCTGCGCA
>NW_020187129.1:109061-109389 GCF_900000015.1 Plasmopara halstedii | reverse complement strand
GATCTTGTGTGTCCCAGTAGAATTGGCACAAACAACCAGCGAGACCCTGTCTTTCGCTCTCTTTTTACCTCGTGCCGTGGAGATATCTTTAGACGGCATGAGGAGAATGTACCTTGGCAGCACTCGATAAATTAAACCCGTTTCATCCATATTATACACAATTTCTGGGTCGTACTGCTCGATTAGTGCATATAGTTCATTCAATGATGCCAGCAACTCGGGATCATCTTTGGTTACTTCTGCTCCTTCCCCATGGAACAGAATTTTCTGCAGCCCTTTGCGTGCTCGGAAACGACTCAGCCATTGCCAAGAGGCTTTAAAATCAGTA
>NW_020187129.1:103864-109051 GCF_900000015.1 Plasmopara halstedii | reverse complement strand
CTTAGGACCTCGTTTGAGTCCTTTCAACAGAAACTCAGACAGGTCACTATCAAAGTCACACGCAAAAAAATGCAAAATGCCCGGCAAATGAAATTGCACGACATGTTCAAGGACTAAATTTGAAACTGTCTTTTCCGAAATAAATTGCGTACATCTCTGGGATGCGTACTTAAATGGGTGCGTACTTAAGCGGGAGGCTACTGTAATGCAGCTGTTATTCTAAATGATAAAATGATAAATTTATCATTGCTGTATATCTTTCTTTTTGAGCGTTGTCTTGCCGAAAACATTAGGTTGTCCAGTATATACTGACATGCTGCATATCTCTTTCGAGAAACGAAAGTAAGCACGTGAGTCAGCCGAAAAAGACATGAAGCTCGATTTTGGAAATATTAATATTCTTCACATTCAAATCTGTTGGTTTGAATCATGTATAGATACTGTCTCGGACTTCTGGGAAAATACCGAATCCATCTTGACGATCTCAAGCCATTGCAGCGTATTTTGAAAATATGTTAACATACTTCTCACACATTAAAGGGTCAAAGTTTGACAACAAAGCGCTGAGTGTATTCGTTTCCACCAGGCAAGCCTTTAACGGATGATAATACCGCTGGGTCAAGCTTGTTTGATAAAACACTAACAGCTGGCTCCTATGTTAAATTAATAGGCAAGTCAGCGAGCGTCCACTTATAATCAGTAGGAAGTTTCGCTCACTCTTCAACAAAAACAACCATTCACAATGGCACTTGATCATCATCACCTCTTCGAAATATTTTCAGGTAGAATATATATAACGATCCTGATAACCTTCGACGTCGTCCAGCCTGAAATAACTCAAATAAGGAGTTCTGCTCAAAGCACACAACGCTTCGCTTCTTGCGTGCAACCCGCATTAACCATTCATTGCCCCCTTTTCTTATGGACTACGTGACCCACGCGCTGAAACTATTCCACTCTGTCCGTCGTGCCTAAACGTAAGAGGTTGGCGTGGATCTGTCGGTGTTGTTGAAATCTGTCTACTGAATAAACGTACATTAGTCGATAGTTTCGATACCTTGCTAGCGCCTCTCTTTCTTGACTGGCAGTGAGCGCTCGGCAAACGTCACACACTTGTTGAAATGTTAATCAATCCATCACTTCAGAGGATATGTCCTGCTCTGCTCGGCGTGTAGCCCTTCATTCCGCTCTTTTGGAGATTTGCCATTGCAACGTAAGCGTAGCTCTTAATGTTATCTATCCACATGTGCTCGATGTGAACGATCGTCTTGAACGTGCTCGAGACATTCTGTGCTGAGATATAAAAAACATGTTTGGCTCCCTACAATAGGTCATTCCAAATGTGATCGTGCGATTATATGCAGAGTTTGGCAGATCATTGGATGTCAGCCCCTTTCAGCATCGGCCAGCACCAGAAAGCCTTGTTGACACCATATTTTCACCGAGTCATCTCCACAAGCATCCGATTAATTGGCTCAGCCATCCCTTTCTGCTCCAATTCATATCGTACCATAAACTCTTGCTTAAAACGACTGCTTCTGCTGAAAGCATCAGCTGCCGCATTTTAATAATCTCCTCCGCTGTTACTTCGACGGAACGCTAAACAATTTCGTATAAGAAATCGCTTTTCTTGCGAGCTGGGTAGCCACTCAAGTAGCAGTTCTTCATTAAGCTTAATCCGTCGCATACATGATACCCTGACATAGATGCTCGGTCATACGCTCTAAGAAAGCTTCAACGCTTGCTTGACGTATTTGCACACCTTGCATATTATTGCTGGTGCTACCTCTGTGCCGCCCATTGACTAACTCTATCAATCCTCAATCCTCAGTGTGCCTTACCCAAGTGTCGATGCCAGAGATCTGCACCAGTATATAATTCCAACGTATGTTTGAGATTTACCAGCAAACCTTATTATGGCCGATAGCGTCACGACGCTTAATTGCACGTTCGTTTGCGGGCAATTGCACGACATTCCTCGCCTACAGTTTTTATGATCAGGTCTTCGAATAATAGGGTGTTCTGATGTGCATTCTCATCCGCAAGTCTACCCTCCGGGCATGCTGCTGCACTGCACCGTAACCGAGAAGCTTTATCTTCGAACCACTCTTGGCACTTGAGATGTCACGTGGCATTGTTGTATCCGTGTAGTCCGTATATCTTTGCAGCCATTACCTGTGCATGAAGTTTAATTCTTCCGCGTCGCAAAATGCAACGTTTGACTGGTCATGGTACGTATCCGAATTGCGCCCACCCGCACGGTATCTCGCGCATAGCAGCCCGACTAACTGCAGCCGTAGAAAGCTGATAGAAAAGGCTTGATCCTTCGCCCGTGCTGTTTATCCATTATGTGCCAGCGCACAATTTATCCAGGTCGCTTCATTTAGAAGCAATGACTCTTGCTGACATGCATGTTTAACAATCCCATCTCCGACGAGGTTAGCAGTACTGTAACTTTCAATGAACATGAGAAACGCCCTGAACAATGCTATCGTAGCTCACAGGTAGACTTCGCAATATTACAGCTCATACGTTTTCCTTGTTCGGAACACATGCGGCATTTTTCACTATCATAACATGCTCGCTAACAGAGTATGCAGTTAGCTTAAATCGCGCAAATTCTCTCTAGGCTATAGCTCATTTGCCATGTTTGCGTCCAACGAAAGCTGTCGAGAGTCGTCCATGTTGACATTGCAATCGTCGTAGTGACAAGCTGGAAATCGCTCAAAATGACGACAATTGCCGCGCGTGCCTCTTGTTTCTTGGTTACTATCATTGTGAATCCCCCCGCAACTTCTTTTCCGTAATCATGCACGGTGTTGGACGAGAAACGGCAGCTTTGAGAGCTTAAACTCTCAATCAAGTGGGCGCCATCAAAATCGCAAGGGAAGTCGCAACACATACGAATGGAAGCGTTATTCGTGAATAAGTGGAATAGAAATGAAGCATCTTCTTTCGGCAACAGCTTGACTGTATCCTTACCGATAACAGTGACGCTGACCACATCAAGATGGGCCATGATATTGGCCGTTAAAGACCTGTATATTCAGCGGTGAGGTAAAACTTGATAGACAGTGAAGGTAAGAATTGTTGCAAGGTTTAATGCTTCGCTAGTGTATCTTGCATCGTTCTATAACATTGCACTTCCTGGCAAAGTCGGGCAATCGGAAGCTTTAATTCGACAAATCCGCGCTCATTAACGCATAGGATCGTAAGTTCCACCCAGAGCGAAACCGAGAGCCTTTAAAAAAACCGGGTTTTGAATCCGCCCTTTCTAGTGACCTCGCTACGATTTTTTTCCTGCTTTGTCTAGATTGAACTCATCGCGGAATAATCCATCCTTTTTAATAGTCGTTCATATAATCTGCAATTTATTAATCAAGGTACTTTCAATTAAAAACTGTCATTTAATGTTATGATTTCATCAATGCTAGCGAGCAAGCAATCTCTTACTTAAAAATGACACGAAACACATAGACACCGTAAGCCTTTGATGGCCAATTTGGAATTAAGCAAAGTTGCTGTGATTGCTACGAACTTGCAAACGAGCACATTGATATGATCCCAAGTTCGTAATTGTTAAACTCGTTTGTTCTAATGGTCACTTGGGATCCGTCTGGAAAAATTCATCAAAAGCAGCAGATCAAGAAGATATCATTATAAGAAGATTATGTGTGATAGGGATATCATGCAAATATTGTACCAAATGGGCCGTTGTGACGAAAACTAGGAAACGGTCATACCCTTAAGTTTATACCGTGCTTTAGCTGGAAGCGTTTCGCTCTTCAGTCTCATTGACGAGCTTCTTGCCACGAAAACTTATATTGTATCGTTTTTATTCGACTGTCTTGATCGGAAGGCCAAGCGTATCACATTGTCCAGAATTTATGAGCTCAGAGCTCCATCTTGATGATGACAAATATTACAAATTCGCTCTTGTTGATGTTACAGGTAACAGCAGCGCGTGAAGCAGCTGCGCTTCACGTCAATACGGCTTATAAATTCGGGCCTAAGCCGCAGTCCAGTTCACAGACCTTGCCTGACCACTTTGCATTGTTACCGTACTACACAACAAGACCCGTGTAAGTTAATACCCGTTTTAATAGTAATCCTGACATGACGTCTTCCTTATAAAGGGGTCCAACTGTTTCCTTAATAAGTTGGAAAGGAACGTGTTAAATACACGTGTTTAAATCAAACGTGCCCTTCGCTCAACCTGTGCATAAAAAGGCAACGAGCATACCACCTAGACACCCTCAGAGACAGCGATGAGTGTTACAATAGATGATGTACAATAGATGATGTACATCATACATCATCTATTGTAACGCTCATCGCTTTCTCTATTGTACATCATCTATTGTAACACTGTATTGCACGGGCATAGCTACTGGAAAACGATTTCTTGACTTTAAAATGTGGAAACACTTGTTACATAAACGCCACGAAGTTCGAAATAATGGCCATGTTTCAAATACTCAGCAACGAAACGTACTCAGAATTTGAGTGCATGCAATATTGTTAAAAAACGCGTCTTTGCTCAACCCCACATGTGAACACGCAAAAACCACCATTGTGCAACAGTATTCTGGCCATTTCGCCTCACTCACTCACTCGTTATACTCCTCAAACTCCTTAAACTCCAACAGCGTTCTGGCAGTCAACAGGCTCATGTCGTAAAAGGAAGAGACAGCGGCGCGTAAAAGACGAATTTCGGTGGCCTCGAAGTGGCTACAACGTAATGTAGGAAGCACAATCGTCACAAATTTTTAACTTTTATCGAATCATAGCTAAGCAAATAAACATACACATGAAGCTCAGTCCCCGTGACGATCATTGTACGGTAAATATCCTTTGGTTGCAGCTCCTCATCCACTTCAAGAGTCTGCAACACGTTCTGCGCGTCCATCTTATCGCGAAAGCTTAGACTTAAATCGCTGCAGAAGTCGACAAAGGTGATTATTATGTAGGTACTACGACTACTGGTGATAAGGACGTCCGACGTACCACGCGAATGGGTGCGTCGAGCTACTCATGGTTGTCTGCAATGTAGGTCGCCTTTTTTGTCGGTACATTACCGGTCTTACGCGCTCATGAATCCATGATTGTTTTTGTCCAATCATATCATGAATTCATCGTGATTTTTACCCGTTCCCGCAGAAAATACATCAGTTTTGTCCAATTGAA
>NW_020187129.1:101520-103854 GCF_900000015.1 Plasmopara halstedii | reverse complement strand
CATAAGCGTCCACGACGTCTGGGCAGTCTTGTCAAAGTGGCACCTCAAACTCCCACGAGCTCTCAAGGTTTGGTATCTTCGCCACTTCGCAAGTATTGGGTTAGATCCTATCGACGACGTCGACCCACAAGGCATTCCACGTGATAGTGAACGCCACCGTTCTCATTCAGAAGAATCGGTGGCGGACGATGACGACTTGGTTGATCGCCGTCCGGTGACTCGTAATGATCTTCGAGCTCTGGAGGAGGACAAAGTCCGTCGTCATCGGCACTCCGCCGAGCATCTTGCCGATCTCCCATACCGGGGAAAAAGACCTCGAGAACTTGGAGCACATTGTGCACCGACTGCCTAACATTGAGATTTATCGCGCTCTGTCGGAGCGGATCTTAGCCGTCGAGTAGACGAGTGCGTCGCTTCGTGGGACGGTGAAGTTCCTGGCGCCGTTGGAATCGGAGATCGTTGCACTCCGTGTTCGCAACCAGATACTGGATCAGTATCTTGGTGGCCGAGAGCCTTTGGGCGCCGCCTCGGCGCCAACTCTTCTGCGTTTACTTGCACCGGATCCCGGTACGGCTTAAGCAAGCTCACATAAACCACCGGGTGGGTGTGCATCCTTCTCGGAAAGTTAAGCGTATACACAAGGCTTCGCTTGGCCACGACCTTAAAGGTCCAATAAAACGTGGACTGCTTTGTCGTAAAGACAGAAAAGACTGCATGTGTAGGAAGGTTTTCCGCATTTGATAAAACCATGTCTCCGACCTCAAAGTTCTCCACATTTTTTCTGCTTCTTCCGTCTGCATATTTTTTCTGCATGTCTTGGCTTTCAACCATCGTATTACGAACATGTCATAGAACACTCAGTCTGGTAGACAGAAAATCAGCGACTTCTTAACGGACAGAGAGGGGCATCAGCTAGCCATACGACTATATCTTCCCCATAAGGCTTTGAGTAATGGGGTGACGGTGTTAGCGGGACGCGAGTATACACAAACGTTCACGTAGAACGGCGTGTAGCCGGTAGATGCATGCTCTGCATTGTTCAGATCGAACTCCACAAGTGGCAGCGTGGCGCTCCAGCACCTCGGAGGCTCAGCGCAGACGCTGCCAAGGACATCCTCGACGACGCGATTCACGCATTCAGTTTGACCACCGATCTGCGGATGGTTCGCTGATGACATAACCAGCTTGTAGCCCAGCACCTTGAAGATCGTCAACCAAAACTACCCAGTGAAGCGTAGGTCTCTGTCAGAGACAATTGACTCCGGGAGTCCATGTTGTCGAAAGACACGATCCACAAACAGCGTCGCTGTACCCACACCGTCGATGGTGTTCGGCACCGCCGCAAGATAAAACATCTTGCTCAAATGGTGGACGAGGACCACGAAACCCGTGAAGCTCGCCGACGGGAGGCCAAATACAAAGTCCAAACATATTGGCTATAAACACTGGCAAACTGGCCAGCGGCTCGGCCGCATTTGGAAAGGGTTTCATCCTTTGACACGTATCACACGTGCGCACATAGGCTCTCGTCCATTTGTACATCTCACACACAGAGCTGTAGGTCTTTTCACGACCAAGATGAACACTTCGTGGGATGTCGTGGGCGTCATAGAGGATTCGATATTTCGGATCCCCATCGTAAGGAGCCGCAATTCGCGGCGTATTCATCAGGGTGGTGCTATAATACAGCGATCCGATATTCAACGAGTACCGATGCAACCGTGCGCGCAATCGCGACATATTGTCAGAGTTTCCAAACTACTTGCTCCTGTGAGCCCGTAGCAGTGCTCTGCACATATCATCACCCGCACATCCGGAGCGGATGAAAACACCGTCATGACATGAGCAAGCTCATAATCCGATCTGCGTGACAACGCATCAGCCCAAGCATTCTGCTTTCCCCGCTTATACTTCACCTCGCAGTTATATTCTGCGAAGAAGGAGAGCCACCTGGCCATCCTCTGTGAGAGGTGAGGCGACTGAGTCGCAGTGCTTAGCGACGCATGATCTGTATCGATGACTAAGGGCTTGGAGCCGAACAGGTGCACCATGAACTTTACATAAATCGTCGCAAGTTATCTCTTGTCGTAGACTGGGTAGTTCTTCTCCAATCACCTGATCTCGCCTCTCGAATGCAGTGCACAGCCGATGGCAAAGTCCAAAACGTCACAGACGACACTTAAAGGAAGATCGGGGTCTGGAATTAAGGAGGCTGTCCTTGATCCCGTCAAAAGTCTTCCGATGTGTCCCAGCACCATTTCGCATAATCCGCGCTATACTTGTGCAAGGGGTTGGCGAGGCCAAGCCCCTTGCGCAAGTCCTTTCGGTTCTTTA
>NW_020187129.1:100807-101510 GCF_900000015.1 Plasmopara halstedii | reverse complement strand
CAACCATGTCAGACAAAAACGTATGTCAACACATGGAGAAGAATCCGAAGCTGACACATAAGGAGCTTATCAAGTGGTTAGAAGAAAACCATCAGATTACTGTCAGTGGAGGTTCAATCACCAACGCACTCAAGCGTTCTGTTGAGCTCCTCGGTAAATTTTAAAGATGCGAACCTGGACGCCAAGCGCCAGAGGACAGTCAGGTATCCGAACATGGACAAGCAATTATGTTCTTGTTAAGCTGTCCTGGATTTGAGTAGCTCTTTATCGCAAGCGGGTGACCAAGACCATGGTACGTTCCTTTTCACCGAGTTTGATAGTGGGCGTGCCATTATTGTGTAGTTACGCGAGAAGCGATGCAGGTACTTGGAAACACCAATCCATACCATCAAATTCTTTTTGATATCGTGACATTGTCCACTACGCAATTGCTTTGAGCTTCTGAATGTCTGCATGAACACCGTGTTCACGAACATAGCAACCGAGGACCGTTACTTTATTAGCACCGAAAATACACTAAACAAGATTCGATTGCATTGAATGTTCACGCATGCATTCTAGCGATGTCCGGAGATGCTCCAAGTGCATCTTTTGCTGATCTGTTGTCTTCATTATTTGAGTGAGCAAAAATATTGTCAATGTATGTTTGTGGGAAGCGTCATAGTGGTCGAAAGAGATGGAACACCAATCAATCGAGCGTTGG
>NW_020187129.1:100363-100797 GCF_900000015.1 Plasmopara halstedii | reverse complement strand
ATAGGTTGGGTCTCGTTACTAGTAACTGAGGCTTCTAGCATACTAATCTCGTGCTTAACCTTCTTGGCTAAATCATAGTCTTCATTTGCCACAGCTTCTCTCTTCTTTGCTTCAAGTCTTGCAAGTTGTAAACCAATACTTTTCAATTGCTCTTCTGTTTGCTTGAGTCTCTTAGCTTGATCGTAATCTTCATTTGCGACAGCCTGGTCCTTTGCCACTTGAATCTCACGAATCCTGGCCGCTGTTTTCGAGTCAAATCTCATGTCCACATTCAAATAGTCTGATGTATGTTTTTTTTGTGGCAGTGTCGTTTCAAGTATCTCGTCTCTCGAGTGGCTCGGCAGTAAGCCAAGTGGTTCCCCACATAAAGTGATGGTCATGATACCTACTTGATTGTGCAAATTATGTTCGTTCACATGACACGCATGGATACG
>NW_020187129.1:99699-100353 GCF_900000015.1 Plasmopara halstedii | reverse complement strand
ATGAAAGCAGTCTTCTCGCCTTTCTTCAGCTTTTTGACATCTTCAGTGAGGCTCGACAACCTTGCGCTCCCCCCGCCTTCGCCAGAAAGAGGTGCAGGTCCTTTGCGTCCAACGTGATTGTCGCTAGGTTTTTATTAATTTTCTTCCTGACTGCCGTCATCATGTGTCCAACAGACTTGTTCGAGTTAATGTCTACACGGAAACCACAGCCAGATAATTCCAGCTGGAAAAAGACGGTACTGTTGCTGGGACGAGTTGGTGTTATAATCAGTGGTTAGCCTTGCGCTATCACTGGTCAAAAGGTCACCTCGTATCTCGCACTGACAAAGGATTAAAGCTTTTCTATGTAAAATCTAATTAAGAAATAAACAGGCAGATTGTTTTTGCTATTCTCGCACCTCTAACCGCACCACCTTGTTGCACCATCTTTTCCGATTAAGTACGAGTTTAACATTCTTTGCTTTCCTCAATTTCCAGAACTTGGATGCTGAAGCTCTTCTGTATCATCGTTGGTAGGGTGGGGAGCGCGTTCCCGGTTACTATTGACGAGATTGATACGGTGGGAGACTTGAAAAAGTCAATCAAGAACGATAATCCAGCGACAATAACGTGCGACGCCAAGGACCTGCAGCTCTTTCTTGCTCAGGCGGGGGG
>NW_020187129.1:94986-99689 GCF_900000015.1 Plasmopara halstedii | reverse complement strand
TGGTATTCGTCGACCGATTGAGCAAGATGGCTCATTTGGCGGCGGTGCCAGACACCATTGACGGAGTCGGTACAGCTACGGTGTTCGTGGATCGTGTTCACAACACGGACTCCCAGAGTCGATTGTCTCTGATAAAGACCCCCATTTCACGGGAAAACTTTGGTCGACTATCTACAAGGTGCTAGCTTTTGAGGATTGTAGCTGAGGAGGCTGTTGGTTGAGTGAGAAATTGAAAAGTGATTGATTCAATTGCTTACTACATTTGCAGTAGAAAATTAATGTTTCCTAGGCTACTGTTGAAGTAGAATATAAGCTACTTCACCTTCAACTTCAACCTGATTCTGGTTCTGGTCTAGTTGAACTTTATCGACTTCAACACTCCCCTTCGACGAGAAGTTTCGTATGTTGGATTTGTCTAGCAGGAGTTCGAATTGCTTTGTCGATATCGGTTTCGTGAGGAAGTCTGCTAGCAGAACCTTGATATCGATATACTTGAGTTGAATAAACTTGGCCTTAATTTGATCGCGGACGAAGTGGTAACGGATGTGATGTGTTTGGCACGACTTTGATATCCGTCGTTTTTCGCGATTGCGATCGCGCTTTGATTATCTTTAAAAATGATGACTGAAGAGTCGATTTTGATCATCATTTTTGAAAGTAGGCTCTTCGTCCAAAGAGTTTCTTGAGTGCAAAACATCAGCGCAACGTACTCAGCTTCTGCTGTGCTGAGCGCAACGCTTCCTTGCAGCTTGGACTTGAAGGTGACCGGAGAGTCGTGAATCAAAACCATGATCCCGGATGTTGAGCGTCGGTCATCTTTGTTGCTTGCCCAGTCAGCATCGCTGTAGGCGCTCAGCTTGATTGTGCTGGAATTTCCTTGATAGCAGATGCCCTTCGTCGCCTATGTCTTCAGATACTTGGGAACACGAATTGCCGCATTCCAGTGTTCTTCGCTTGGTTGCTCCAAGTGACGACTTAGTCGGCATACCACCAACGCGATGTCGGGCCTTGTTCCCGTTGCAACGTGGAGAAGCGAACCGACAACAGATACGGCCTATTCTTCATCCTTGGGTCAATTTTGTAGGTTTTGATCAGATTTTGTCCAACAAAACAAGGATTGTAGTCATTCTTGGCGTTAGTTGGTTGAATTGTCGACCATCCTTGAAATGCATGCCGCTTGACTTATGTTGAGCGTACGTGCTTGTTTGTCGTAGTCGATTTCGATTCCGAGTATGAACCGTGCTTTTCCCATAACTTTAAGCTGAAAGTGTTCTTCGAGTTCGTCAGCAATTTTCTTTGTCGAAATCACGGACTTTGCTCCGATGATCATATCGTCGACGTACAGGCTCACATAACTCCATGGATTACCGTCTCGACGTACGAAGATGCACGTGTCGGAGATGCATGGTGTGAGACCCATATTCTTGAACACCTTGGAAATGAACTTGAATCATGTTGCGGTGGCTTGTTTAAGACCGTAAGGACTTTGATTCAGCTTGAGAACTTGGTTCGACTTGACTTGAACACATTGAGGCGGATGTATAAAAGCATATTCTTCCAAATGTCCATTTAGGAACGCTGTGTCAACATCGTATCGATGAAGGTGAAGGCCGTTATGGCAACAAGTGCCAGAAACACACGAATCGAGTTCATTTTTTGCCACGGGGGAATAAGTTTCGGAAATGTTGATTCCGAGGGTTTGTCGATATCCCAGTGCGACGAGTCGAGCCTTGAAACGTTCGATTTCACCGTCTTCGTTGCGCTTGATCGTGAACTTCCATTTTGTTTTGACTTGAAGTTTTCTTGACCGGTGTATATTTCTTCTTCTTGTCGAGTGCTTTTAATTTAGCACTGATGGCTTCCTTCCACATTTCAGCTTGTGGGAAGTTAAGAGCTTTCTTGATCGTGGTCGGGGTTTCTAGAGCTGCGTTCGCTTGTTCGTATATTCAATGCGAAACCTTTCTGGTGGTCGTTCTGACGCTTGAACAATTGCTTCTGAATGATGGACTGGAACTATCACTTGTGATTTTTCGCTTGATGAAAGCGCGATTGGGGTGTTGTGTCCATTGCCTGATGATCCGGAATTCGGCGAACCATCAAAGGCGTCCAATCTCCCCCTGGTCGCGATAGCCTGATTTTTATGTCGGACTTGGTTCGAACTCGCCGTCAGACGGCATAAATTCGTCGTCGATCTCGAACATCGGGCCCGAGTCATCGTAACGTTGATTTTGAGCGAATGTCGGTGGGATGTTGGTGTTGTCCTTGCCGGTCTGGTCGACAATCATCGGTTCAGGAGAATGTCAATTCGGGTGAGTTGGTGCAGACTGGTCTTCATCTTCGTCAAAATGGAGTTGTTGTGAAAATTGGTTTGCTGTCACTTCGACGTAATCCGACTTTCGAAACTCTTGCGAAACTGCTGAGCGTGTATTTTCAACTCGCTCTGATTCGAGGTTCCAGTCTCGAAACCCTTGACATTATCCGAGAGACCGAGGAAAATGCATCGGAACGCTTTCTTGTTAAACTTGGATCGTTTAGCCTTGTCAACGTGTGCAAAACCTTGAGCCCCGAAAACACGCAGAATCACAATATCGGGCTTCCGTCCAAAACAAATTTCGAACGGAATTTTTCCTGGATGGGCTGCGCACGGGACTCGGTTAGTAATGTACACCGCCGTGTTCATCGCTACAGCCCAGAATTTCTTGTCCACTTCACGTGATTATCATCGATCTTGCACGTTCCGTGATCGTTTGGTTCATCCGTTCTGCTAGACCGTTTTGCTGTGGCGAGTACGGAACCGTGGCTTGGTGGATGATTCCCGACTTGCGACAAACATCGTTGAATCGTTAGTTGACGTAATTTCCACCATTGTCGGTGCAAATACATTTGATCTTAGAGTTGAGCTGATTTTCCATCCAAGATTTAAAGTCGAAAACTGATCAACGACTTCTGACTTGTGCGTGATAAAATAGGCCATCACGAATCTCGAAAAATCGTCGATGAACATGACGACGTATCTTGCTCATCCTTGAGACGTGGTCTCCATTGGACCCATCACGTCGCTATGGACGACTTGAAGGAGGAAATCGTCTTGACTTGACCGTATCCCGATTTTGGAAATGGCTTGACTGTGGACTTTCCAGTCACACATCCGTCACATATTTCATCTTGTTCGACTTCATCTGAACAGAGATTCTTGACCTTAAAACCGCTCACTTGATCTTCGATGTTGTTTAGCGTCTTCATCGGTACGTGTCACAATCGGATATGCCAGACGCTTGCATCAACTCGGTTCGAAACTTCGCCGGCTTCTCCGCTCATGTTCGCTGACTCCGTTGGAATGCAATTCAACACGAGTTTGTCCCTTTGAGGAATCTTGGTAACAACGTCTTGACCATTTTTGATCATGCACATTTTGTTGCCGAATTTAGTCCTTTTTTCGATAAAGCTGAAATCGAATGCAATCAGCGGTCTAAATCCGGAACCTATAAACGTTTTTGATCCTGATTGGAGCCTTGTTCCTTAGAGTAACTCGAATCGTTTCGACTCGGGCAGCCATTATATTGCCACCATTAGCAACCGAGATGGCGATTGGCGAGTCGAGTGGTCGAACTTCCTTGATCTCATCTTGAAATAGACACATGTGGCTACTTGCACCACTGTCCAAAATCCAACCTTCAGCATAGTGTTCTAAAACTGTGAACGTTTGTTCTTAATTCGACCTTCTTTCATAAGCTGGGTTGGACGTACTATGATTTGTCTTCTTGCAAAATTGGCACGTTATCTTCGGCTTTCTCCATCCACCTTTAGGCCGAGGACCCTTGTTCATTTTTTCGCGCTCACGCGTGGCCTTCAGAGCAATTTTGCTGCTCTCCTTTCGTGTGAAGCTGTCGTATTCGCGACGAAGCATCTCCTTTGCTTGGAACAAGTCCATTTGGCGATGTTATCGATGATCTTGATCATCTGGTCGTATTCGCCGGGCAAACTCCCTAGGAGGATGACGAGTTGTTTATCGTACGAGACTTCTTCGCCTATTGCATTCATTGCCATGCATAGCTCGTCGAATTTCAAGAAGCGGTCTATGATGTTTCCACCCATCGACATCTTAAACTCGTGGAGTTTTCGGCGCATCTGTACCCGGTTGTGGATACTGCGCCTCAGGAAGAAGTTCTTGAGCAACTTCCAAGCTTGATCAGTCGACTGTGCATTGCGCACCATCGACTGTAGATTGACGCTGATCATCGTAAAATTTGTCGCGAAGGCCTTCATGTCGTTAACTTTCCACTCTAGCGCCTGGGCGCTGTCGTCACTCGTGGCCTTCGTTGCGTCGATATGGATCAAAAGACCCTTCTTTGCAAGCTTCATCCGCGCGTTGAACTCCCATACGAAGTAATTGTCGTCGCGGAGAAGGTCGCCTGCGTCGTTAGTTGTTGGGCTCATAACCTTTTGAGGATTGTAGCTGACGAGACTGTTGGTAGAGTGAGAAAAATGAAAAGTGATTGATTAAATTGCTTGCTACATTTGCAATGGTTCATAGGCTACTGTTGAAGCTGAATACAAGCTACTTCACCTTCAACTTCAACCTGATCCTGGTTCTGGTCTAGTTAGACTTTACCGACTTCAATACTTGAAGTTGGATATGTCGACAGCGGATCATCCGCAGACCGATGGTCAAACCGAAAGGGTGAATGGCGTCATCGAAGACA
>NW_020187129.1:92752-94976 GCF_900000015.1 Plasmopara halstedii | reverse complement strand
TCTTCGTAGCGTCTGCGCTGAGACGCCGAGGCGCTGGAGCGCCATGTTGCCACTCGTAGATTTTGCGCTCAACAGTGCAGTGCATTCGTCTACCGGCTACTCGCCGTTCTACGTGAACGGGCTAGTTCACCCGCGAGTCCCTCTGACGCCACCATCCCATGGCTCAGGGCTTGGTGGGGTGGAATTGCTGAACGGCTACCTGACGTCAGCCCCCTCACCATCCGCAAAGAAGTCGATGACTTTTTGTCTACCAGACTGAGTGTTCTACGACACGTTCGCGATACGATGGCTGAAAGCCAAGACCTACAGAAAGAATATGCAGATGACAAAGGAAGAGGCAAAGTGGAAAGCTTTAAGGTCGGGGACCTGGTTTTATTAAATTCTAAAAACCTGTCTACACATGCAGCCTCTGCTATCTTCAGGACGAAACTTCGTCCACGGTTCATCGGACCGTTTAAGGTTATGGCCAAGCGGGGCCTAGCGTATACGCTGAACCGTCCAAAACGGATGCGCACCCACCCGGCGTTTTACGTGGGGCTTGCTCAAGCCGTATCGGGACCCGACGCGAACGCGGAAGCGTTGCCACCGGAGCGGATCCCACGGGTCCTGGGCCACCCAGAAGCTGAAGCAGCATCTGGATCTAAGCACGGAGTGCAACAACCTTCATTTCTAATGGCGCCAAGCGCCCCACCGTCGCATGCAACGACGCATTCGCCTGCTCAATAGCGCCCGCACAGCGATATGCTACTTCAGCATGACGCTCAGCAGAGCTCCGATCACTAAGTCTCGTCCTCAAGGGCTCGAAGAGCATCACGAGTCACCGGACGGCGGTCAACCCAGTCGTCACCGTCCTAACGACTCTTCTCGATGAGAACGGTGACGTCCACTATCACGTGGAACGTCTAGTGAGACGACGTCGCCACCAGGGCTGAACCCAATATCTGGTGAAGTGGCGAAGATATCCCGACTCCGAAAACTCGAGGGAGTTTGAGATGCGACTTCGGCAAGATTGCCCAGTCGCCGTGGACGCCTTTGATCGGAGAGAACAGGACGTCCCGCGTCATCAGACGCCCCGCGCTTCCCGGCAAGTGCCAGGGAAGTAGACGAACCAAGAGCTAATTTCAAGCAGTGGACCTGAGCTCTTGTGGTCGCAGACACAGAGCTCGCGGGAGCGTTAAGGGTCAGCCCATACGTCGCAGGGCGACAGTCCGAAGAAAGTCGACGGTGTGCCTTGAATTTGGCAATTTAAGTTGGAGGCGTCACTCCACACGCACGTCCACTTCCTTGTGGCTCAATTGTAGGCTATACAGTGAGGAAAGTTTGCGGTGCCGTTGCACCCATCGCTCAAAGAGCGCTTCGTCATCTGTAGTGCTTTCGCCAGGGGCGAGCACTACAGGTATTGTCCGCATTGCGGGTACACGAGAGCCACCTCGTTAAGCATTCAGACTAGTGCGATGAGCTTCCAGCGGAATTCTGGTAGTACCAAGAAACGAGCTCGAAGAGCTTTCCGTGTGGCAAGTTCGTCATCCGTTCTGGCCGGGGGCCGATGATGTGGACGCGTAACGATCGTGTTACCGCGTCCTTCGCTTCCACAGCGGGATCCATTGGGCGGAAGCCATATTTCACACGAGGGTCAATGACCGGCGTGGATGGGCGCGCATCAGAGCCGCATTACGGGCAGCTTCCAGCTGCCGCCTCCGTGCCCCGTCGAGATCATTGGTGATTACACCACGTCCCTCAAGTGACGAGAAGTCAGAGAATGGTCATGGGGTCCGCAAGGCGCGAGCAGGGCGCAGCTCGCCTTCCTCGTCATCCCATGCGGGAAAAGGAAAGTCAGATTATTTAATGATAAAATGTAAAAAAATAATACTTCAATTAAAATAAAACCTACATGACTTTCGTAGTCGACCACCTCCACATTCTCAACGAGGTCACTCGTCATTAATAGTGTGCGCAAAGCGCGACATCAAGCCTAGGATGTACACCCCCGGTGCTGCAGACGCACTGTCCGACATTGCACCGCGTGCGGGAGACGAAGTTGGGCTCTGCTCGTGTTCGCTGTCAGAACCAGCGAGACTTGATGAATTCTGTGTCGTCGGCACAGGGCTCGTTGAGCAAGGAAGTTGTTTTATTCCAACGAACCAAGTTGCAGTATCTAGCGGACACGCGAGCCTTGTTGAGGCAATAATCGATTGGAACTGTAAATGTTCTCAATTTTAATGGG
>NW_020187129.1:90392-92742 GCF_900000015.1 Plasmopara halstedii | reverse complement strand
GATAAACCGTGGACGAAGCTTCGTCCGGAAGATAGCAGAGGCTGCATGTGTAGGCAGGGTTTTTGAATTCAGTAAAACCAGGTCCCCGACCTTAAAACTTTTCATTTTGCCTCTTCCTTTTCATCCGCATATTGATTCTCTTTCCGAAGACTGTTGGAATTTCGATTGAAGAACCAGAAGTGCCGCTGTCACGAGAATATTTATCTTTGTACTCCAGATCTTCGTTGGTCTCTGCCTGGTAGAGTGCCTCGGGGCTTCTGTAACGGGGTTACACGAACCCTAATAACATTGGTGTAGCCTTCTATTTTCATGTGCAACGGCCCAGGCAATAATCTAAAAATTTGTATTATACAATGGGGCATGCGTAATGCCTTTTTCCCATAAAATTTAGTGTCACAAAGACATACTTTTCGTATGCGCACTCATCATTCTGATTGTTTATCCGAACGATTAGGCAAACAAAATGCTTTAACTTTCTGAAGCTGTCGGATTCACTGACATTTAAGGTGGCTTTTATGCGACTCACAATACATTCTGCTGTACATTTTGCATTCATTCGTGATCGAGGTATCGTACTTAAAGGTGATTCTGCTAAATGATGACTTTAATTCTTAAACTTTGCCGCTCACCAATGGACATACTGACTGATTGCTGCCCTCATCATAAAAGTAGAAAAATGTTATATACTCGATTTACGTCTATGACTGGCTTCTTGACAAATTGGATCCGGAAAAAAGTGGTGCTAAAATTGTTTCGCGCTGGAACCAATTCGTTCACTCTCAGGTGGAAGCACGGAAATCATACAATATTTGTCGCCCCATCTGATGTGACATATATATGGACCATGTGTTTAAAACTGACTACACAAAGTCGGATTACTGAAATCTGCAAGGTTTTGTCTCAATATTACAAATTTTATAGAACTGTAGATCCATGTAAAATTAAATGAGGAACAAGAAGCGTCATGTCAACAACCGACGTCGTGTGCGAGGCATTCCAGGGCGAGCTCCTACAGCACGTGAAAGCCGTCAAATTCATATCAAGGAAGCTAAGCTTCGTGCTGCTGTTCTCCGGCTGCGCACACTAGAGCGTAAAGGAAATGTCGCTACAGAGGAAGATCGCGACGAGTGTTTTCGCGAAGTACGTCGATTGGCGATCACACCGAATGGTCTGATTTCGAGTGCATTTCGAACGATTTTATGGCCATTTTTGCTTGGTCTTCTTAGCATGAAACAAAATGTTCGAGCTATTTCTGGCGAAAACGTGAAAACTGAGCACCGAGACGCTGCACTCATTGAAAAGGACGTTGAGCGATCATTGTGGCACTACGACGTGCTGAAACGACTGAAAGAGACTGAGCGCCTCTCAAAACGTCGCGCATTGAAAAATATAATTTTGAGCGTGCTGAATGCGAACACTACATTGTTCTACTTTCAAGGGTATCACGATGTCGTGTCGGTATTTCTTTTGACGCTCGGAAACTCGATGGACACCATGCGAGCAGTTCAGGTTATCAGTGAAACGTATCAACGTGAACCAATGCGATCAGGATTTGAACAAGTGATGGACACAACAAGATTATTGTTTCCGTTGCTTGATGCCGCGGATGAGCTGCTATTCCGTCATTTACAAGCATCAGGGGTACGCGGTTGTATATAACGTCCTGTTAATACTTGTCTTCTATATTTTGTCACATTGACGTCAAATGATGCCTCAAACTGTTGGGTATCTTATAGGTCGAACCATTTTTTGCTCTCCCCTGGATGATTACGTGGTTCTCGCACCAATTAAAACGATTTGAAGATGTTGCTCGTCTTTTTGATCTGTTTCTCGTAACTCATCCACTTTTCAGTCTGTACGTGTCTGCGGGGGTATGTCGTCTCACTTTTATCTTCATCAAATACTTTACTTGATTGCATGTCCTCATTCTGCATTCGTAGGTTCTGCTTGAGGCGAGAGAAACGATTTTATGCTGCGAATGCGACTTTGGCACGATGCATGGAATGCTATCGAAATTACCACTTACTATGGACATTGAAAAAGTGATTGCGCGGGCACTTGTGCTGTTTCACCAAAAGCCTCCGGAACAGCTCAGAAGAGATAGCGAAATGCTTGCTGACTCAGGGTGCGTAGCGTGATATCACCTGCCTTTTTCAGTCTAGAATTATAAATCCATGGCGTGGATATGCACAGCAACCAGAACATGTATTTTCAGTATCCATTTAGATATCAACCATGGCTCAGCCTAACCAAACCAATGCTAAAGAATGTTCCGCCATTACCGCCTCGACAATCAAGGTAATACAAGCTTTCTCAGTAGACTTGTGGATCCATTTGATTGACGATACTA
>NW_020187129.1:79800-90382 GCF_900000015.1 Plasmopara halstedii | reverse complement strand
TACTCTTGGAGTTATTGCGATCCGCTACACTCGTACTGGCTCTTGTATAGAACGTTAGGTTGGTGGCATTCGGTTAGCCTCCTCTAAGCAAACAGCTACGGCAGCCCCGCTACACTTCGATTATTCAAAAGCAAATGCGTCCATACTACCCTATTACGAGTCTGTCAGTTGTGAGAGCTTTGTTGCAGGAGACGGAGCAAAGTTTCGACAATCCTCTGTAGATGAGCTACCCTCTACTTCAAAGCAGCGGCACGTTCCAAACCGCGAAGTGTACCTTAAGCTAGGCAGTGGATGAACACAGAGCAAGTTTGAGATCTCGCATCGGACACACGCAGTTTTAATCGAAAAGTGATAGGCAACGTGCCGACACAACCGAGGAAGCTCACAAGTATAGCCGCGGGAGGGTTGACCTCTCCTAGCACTGCTTGATGAGCAAGGGCAGACCACTTTCTCGCGGATCGCCTGGTAGATTGATGAGCTCGCTAGGGCTGCTTCTAATACTAGTGAGACACGCTTTATCGCGTCTCGGATTCGTATTACTGTTCTAGAGTGAGAAGTTGTTCAGCTACAAATGATGGCTACGACGTTGCTGCATCATCAATCGAGGGCATTACATCCGAACGGCCCGTAAGAGCGGAATTGCGGTATGGATATAACCAGTCACATACGTTTTCGCGTTCAATTCAGGATTTCGAGCGTAAATTGTATTCCAATTCTTATTACAACCGTATACGATCTGATGTCTCGGATCAATTAAAAACACTGCATGATTAAAAAGGTTTATAAAGCTGTAGATATCTTTCCACCCCCTTCATGCTAATGTGTATTTAGTCTACCTCTGGTATCCGCATTATACATTTGCACATCCTTCACTTCTGCCAAAGCGTAGCGCTTATGGCACATGACATATAGCTCAATCCGGAGTGTTTCATTCCCCGCTCTCCTAAAACCTTGAAGTTGTCAAAGCGTAGTGATAGACGATGTCAATGTTTAGCAACTTCAGGCCAGATATGATATCGTCTGCGTTGCTCGATAAATTCGTATCTTGACGATCCACGACGGTCAATATCCTCTTTCGGCTCGCAATCTACCGCCCTTGTTGTCAAGAACGCAATATAAATCAAACGGTATCATGTCCATTAGCCATTACCATTCCTGTCGATTCAAATAGCTACGAAATCTTAATTGTGGTCTACTGCAAACCATCTGTAAGCGTATCTCTGTCTACGTACATACTTGAATCGGTCATTAGGATAATGAGAGATATTGTCCATATTTGGCAACATCAGGATTATGTCAATTCCGTTGCTGTATTTGTTCGAGTCTTGAGAATTCACGACGGTCGATATCCCCTATCGTGTCAATGGGATACAGATCAAATGGAATCGTGTCCATTAAGAATTACTTGTTGTGACCTGCTCACGCCTTGCTGTCTACATTAATTAAATTAAGATACATATCATATAAAATCATGCTCTTAAGCACTCACCATTGCTTTGAATTCAAATAGATCCGAACTCTTGATTGTGGTCTACTAGAAACCGTCTGTAAGCGCATCTCCGTCTACATGCATCCTTGTAGCTGTCATTAGCGTAGTGATAGACAGTGTCCATGGTTTGCTACATCAGGGCGGGCATGATGTCAACTGCGTTGCACGTTCTGTTCGTGTCTTGACGATCCACGACATTCGATATCCTCTTTCGGCTCACAATCTATCGCCTACACTGTTAAGAACGCGATACACATCAAACAGACTCATATCTCTCAATAATTGCCGTTGCGTTCGTAACGCATCGTAGTCGCTGTCACAAGCTTAGTAATAGATGGTACCAATATATAACAAAATGTTTATAGGCTTGCCGTATTAGTTTTGTGCTACAGATCCACGACGATAGATACACGTCGCCCATATGGTCTCGATTGCTATCAGCATAATTAAGATCATGTCAATAGTTACCGCCATTGCTGTCTGTTTAAATAAATGCTGCTCTAAATACTGCGTACTTTTGTGTCCTTTGCTGTTGTTTATTTCACTGTCCTTATTTACATTCGTTTCTTCGGCTGGTCAACAGCGTCTGACCGCACATCTACAACTGTTGTTGATCTTCAGCAGCTTGATAATGAGACTGATATTGATTATTATTATCCAGACCTTTTCGATTGATTGGCGACCTATCCAAGTGCTTGGGGCCGGTATGCTTTCTCAAGATAGTCGGAATACCCAACAAAGCGTAAAAGTCTTGCGCGGACATCGACTTTGGCCCACTTTATTTAAAGACTGCCACATAAGGAAATCCGAATAGTTTCAGGTTCGACAAAACCGGCTTCCTTCCGATCCAGAGTACTTACTAAAAGTGATACTGCACATTAAAGATAGATTTCCCAGTATATTTCTTTGACTATTTGCGTGCTTGAGCATACTGCGAGCACACTTTACCAACGTCTGATTTATGCGCTCAGCTACCCAATTAGGCTGAGCCATACAAAGCTGTGTAAACTTAATACCATGGTGCGAACAAAACTTGGTCATCTCTCTTGAAGCATGTTTGCTGCCTTTATCGCAGAGAGTTGCTCTGACAATGTTGTTAGTTTGTCTTTCGGCAAAGGCATCTAAAGAAGCAAACTTGCTAGCAATTTATGGATTGTTTCGAAGCAAATCTGAATCAGTGAAATTTGGACCAGTGAATTTCTTCCCGATGTCTGGCAGCACTTCGAGAAATTATGGTTAAAAACTTGCACAAGCAAGTTTGCCTAACGCACAAACGTGCCAAACCGCTCACTCGCAACTCCAATACCAATCTCAGAATGTACTGACACTAATGTCAAGACTGTCGTAACCTACACTAATTTAGTAGAAGTGCCAGATTACGAAGTGGCATCCATGACATCACAACGAGCTTGTCAGATCAGCTTCATCTCTTTATATCGGCTCTAAGCACTTTAAAACACAATCATTTGCTCCCACACGCACCAATATATCAACAAAAGTCAATTGTCTCTGCAAGCTAACCATCGCATCTATAAATGACTTGGTAAATTCAATGGAGACCAAATCGCGAGAAAGTTTTAAGATATCTCAAACCAACGTCACTTGTTTCATTGTAATATTCATAGTAATGTCGTCAGTGCCCACTCCTTGAACGATGCCGTTATTCTCAAAATGCAGGTCAACCGTAGACGTAACCTTAAAATATTCATGAACTCCTTTAGGTTCGTCATATGCTGCGTCGTGTCCGAGACGGCCTGCGATACATGGCTTGAATAAGTGATGTCTTTAATTCTACGAAACAATTAAAGTTTTTTGCCAGAGTAGTCTTCGCTCTGAGCAATGTTCAGAAGCTGCAGACGGTGTAGCTCTACATTGCTCGAACTCGATAATGATATGACATGTGATTATTTGTCGGCACAGCCCAAAACATATATAAATAAGATCCTTAGTTCGCAATTTTTATTTGCTACTCTGGGTCTGTTTGATGTACCAGATATTCTAGATGGTCCTAGAAGGTCCTAGTGTATCTCTATAATCGTTCAAATGAATTCTTAATATACGTACCAATCAGCAAATAGCCCTCCTCTTCCCCGTCCTTGGTCCCTATCACAGACCCATGTACATTGCGGTTTATCAACGAGACTACGATATGTGATAGCAATGTCCACAAAAATGTCCTTACTGGTAAATAGTAATATGTAACGGATGGAGATGGGAGTCGAGGTTTCTTCATCTGTCTTTTGAACAACAGGATGCATTGACGACACAGAGCAAATACAAGACGCTATTCAATAATAGCTAGTGCTCGCAACAAATGACAATGGCAATTGTTATTGGACATGATTTCGTTTGATGTAGGCTGTATCCTTGATAATGTGGGCAGCATACTGTGAGCCGTTGGAGAATATCGACCGTCATGGATCTAGAGGACACGATCAAATGCGGCAAAGCAATCCGCATTACGTTTGGCATGATGTTGCTACACATGAACACCATATTTCACTACACTTTTGACAGCTTCAGGGATACATGAAGATGAAGATGCGCTTACGGACGGTTTCCAGTAGTCAACATTCTGGTGTTCGTATTTATTTGAATCAACAGCAATGAAGATTGCTGATGGACTTCATTCCACTTGATGTGTATTTCTTTCTTGACAACGCGGGCGGTGGATTGTGAACTGCTGGAGGATATTGACCGTCGCGATCGTCATGATTTGATTAAATTGAGCAAGGCAGTCGACATCATGTCTGACCTGAAGTTGCTGAACATGGACATTGTCTATCACTACACTTTGACAGTTACAACGATGCATGAAGACAGCAGATACGCTTACATGTTTGCAATAAATCACGATGTAGTGCTCGCATCTATTTGAATCGACAGCAATGGTGGTTGATAATGGACATGAATGCATTTGATGTGTATTGTGTTCTTGACAGCGTTGGCGTTGATTGTAAGCCAATAGAGGATTTCGACCGTCGTGGATCGTCAAGACACGAACAAATAGAGCAACGCAGTCGATATCACGTCCGATCTGATGTTGTAAGCATGGTCAGTGTCTACCACTACGCTTTTTTAAGCTTCAAAGGATGCATGAAGACGCAGATGCGCTTTAAGACAGTTACAAGCAGACCCCATTAAAGTGTACGTATCCATTTGAATTGACAGCAATGAGGATTGCTTATGGACTTGATTTTGTTTCAAGTGTATTTCGTTCTTGACAACGCAGGTGGTTAATTGTGAGCCGATGGAGAATAGTGACCGTTGTGGATCTTCAAAATACGATCGAATAGAGCAACGCAGTCGATATCGTATATGTCCTGATGTTGCATGGACAGCGTTCATCACTAACGCTTTTGACTGCTACAAGGATGCATGTAGACGGAGATGCGCTTACGACGGTTTGATGTAAAGTGCTCATATCGATCTAAATTAGCAGCAATGATGATTGGTAAAAGACATGATTTTAGATAATGTATATTGCGTTCTAGGCTACATGGGCGATTTGCAGTAAACCTCAATCAAGTGTCCGCATCATTTGATTCGACAGCAATTATGGTTCTTTATGGACATGGTTTCATTTCATGTCAGTTGCGTTTTTGACAACATGGGCGGTAGATTGTGAGCTGAGAGAGGATATCGACAAAACAAATAAATAAAGATTCGTGTCTTTGTACCGAAGTGTTCGTTGGCCTTGGTTGAGGCTTTAATACTTAGAAGTAGCGGGTTGCGATTCCGCTAGACTTAATCCCGCTCTCGAAAAGAACGTCAGGTCGGATACCTTGGTTTAGCTTCCTCTAAGCAAAGAGCTACGGCAGCCCCACTGCACAGGGTAGCACTCGTAGCTTCAACGATGCATGTAGACGGGGATGTGCTTACAGACGGCTCGCAGTAGACCACAATCAATATATTATCGTTTATTGAGTCAAAAGCAATGGTGATTTCTGATGGGCATGATTAAATTGATGTGAGTTGCGTTTTTGACAACGTAAGCGGTAGATTGTGAGCCGAAAGACAATATCGACCGTCGTGGATACAAATACATAGAGCAACGCAGTCGGCATCATGTCTGGTCTGATGTTTCTAAACACGGATACTGCCTATCACTACGGTTTTGAGAGCTTCAAGGATACCTGTTGACGGAACACTCGTACAAGTTCCTTAGAAGAACGTAAGGTCAGTGACCTTAGCCTTACTCTATCTAAGCAAAGGGCTACGGCAGTCCCGCTGCCTTTGGTAGCACTCGTAGTGAATCTATGCCTGAGTCGTTACGACTGATTTTCTGTGAGGATTGGGGAATACTCCTTTTTGCCTTAGGGCATGCAGGACGGGCTTAATAAGTTGATGTCCCTGCTGGGCCCTTAGGGCATGGAGCACCTCGTTGCGAAAGGAACCGAGTAAGTTATGAAAATGCTTTGTTAAAGCACCGCCATCAAAAGCTTTCAGTGTCGATTGCGTCCATGACGCCACCGTTGGCGACGGATGATTCCTCCCGACCCAGGCTACTCATGGTGAGCATTAAGACCTTCGAGATTGAGGAAAGAGAGAAATTTCTGCTCAGGATGAGAGAGGCCGAGGTATATCGCCTGAGATCGCGTTTCTTTGCCGCCCAACAGGGCAATAAGGAGTTGTTGGACTTTTTCCTAGAGTTGAGTACTCTGGCAGCAGATGAGGTCGCAGTGACCCTCTATATGGAGGGCCTCCGCACTGGTGTGGACAAAATGAAAGGCTTTCGTGTGCATCCGTCTTCTTTTGAAGAAACGGTGAACGTGGCATTAGATGCCAAATCCAACTTTAAGTCGACCCGACTTGGTTGGAATGCCCAACCTCAGAGCTCGTCGAGCAAGCCTGAGCCAATTGATCTCAGCTATGCTGAGAAGGAGGAAGGTGAGCTCCGAGCTGCTGAGCAGCGTTTAAACACCCGATGGTGTTTTGTCTGTGGAGAAACTTGTCACCTTCGGACTGGCTGTCTCTGCGCAAGACACTTAAAGTTTCGTCAAACCGACGTCCCGCTTCTAGCCAGTCTGATTTGCCGCGGGAAAACGAGAATACACAGTATGCTTCTGGCGCCCTACTGGAGATGAACTGAGTTCTGTTGTGCCTCAAAGATGTTGAGGGCAGCAGAGCCCAGTTTAAGAGCTCTTTGCTCTTGAACACGGAACGTGTGTGCAAGCCAGGCTTGCTGGTTGTAAAAGCGACCGTTAAGGGCTTTGAGATGCCATGAACGATCTTGATCGATTCTGGGGCGTCGGGCATTTATGCTCGACGCTCCACAATCGAAGGAAGTCAGCTGTATGTTGAGACACCGGAAGCGTGGCTGGGTGACACCGCACTGTTTGCTTTGCGTCGGGGACTTGTGTCACTGGGCCGAGGGTCCCTGTGGACCTCGGTGTCAAGTTTTTTTACTTCGATAGCGCGGAACGCCGCCTAGTCTGAAACTTGGATGCAAGGTATGACCTTATCCTTGGTATGGCATGGTTAGAACACCATGAGCCATGGATTGATTGGAGGCAAAGACATTTGGCGCAACGTGCACGTCTCCTGGTAGAGCTATGGTGAGTCATGAACACACCACAGCTAAGAAGCAGATGCGCTATTGGCGCGGGTACTGGACCAGGACGGTCAATCTGCTGGGTATCGGAGTATCTCAGCTTTTGAACTCCGAAGGTGTATCAGATAAGAGTCCCGAGCATGGTTCGCGGGATGCACTTGGAGTGGCACATAATCCACTGAGCACTGCCCAAGTAACAAAGCAGTTTCTGCATAACAAGAGTGGCATGGTCGGACGAGGTCCGTGGCATCGAGGGTTAGGCCCTAGTGATTCGCGTGGATTGGCACAAAAAACCCTTTGCACTGCTCGCATTCTGAAGCAGTTGCTGCATGCCAAGAGTGGTATGGTCAGACGAGGTCTGAGGCATCTTGGCCAAGGCCCTTCCGATGGGCGAGGAGTGGCTCATTATCCAGTGAACGAAGACTGCGGACATATCAGCTCTTCTCTATCAATATAATCAAGGTTCCGATGGAGCAGGGGGTGAGGACACTAGACGACCTGAGTGCGTGTTCCCACTAGTCTCGATGAGCCGTGAAGCCTCTGTGGAGAGAGGACGGCGATTTAGGTTATCTGCAAGGCGCAGGACGTCGATCCTGACCCAAGGTGTGTCTACCGTAGACGAAAGCGCACAGCTATACATCCTTGCCAACGGTATGACGGGAACGTAAGACAGTGACGTCACCATCGAGGCTATTCCTGGGGTGGGCACTCGTCTTGAGCTTGACGATATGTCCTTCAAAGTGTTTGGTGGTGCCTCGAAGGCAGGCGATTGAGCCAAAATGGTCATTATACGACCATATAGGGCTATCAACTCGTCTCCGCTTCTTGTTACAACTGTCCTGAAGGACACCAGGAGGGTGCTGAACGCACGGCATGGATCATCGATCGTGAAGGATCTCTCGGATCTGTACTATACTTTTACAAAGGAAGGCGTCGTCTCTAAAGACCCGCCGTCGGTCCTGGTCTGCGCCATGGAATCGACCTGGTATCGTGAGCCAAATACTGCGTTCACTCCAATGTCCTCTGCCCAAGTGGCAGTGTGACGTCATTGACGCCTTTTATGATTCCAAGCACGATGTAGGAATTGCAGCGGGGCTGCCGTTGCTTTGCGCTTAGAGGAAGCGTAAGTTAGGTCACCGACCTTTCGTTCAATACTTAGAACAAGTACGAGTTTAGCGGATCGCAATTCGCTTGCTCCAAAAGTAATGACAACTTAGCCCAAGGTTAAATAACTCTTCCGTTTAAATCCAAACTGAATTTATTTATTTATATCTGCGGCAAAGCCGCCTAATTTTAAATACATAGATTATCCTAAATATGTATAGTGAAGTCTAAGTACATGTATAACCACTGGCTATCCAGCCCCGTACCGTATTATTGTTGTGGTGTGGTCACACCATGCCCATCTGGTGTGACACACACACCTGTTACCAAGGTATGTGTAACCCCAATAAACTCTCCCCCATTAAGATTGAGAACATTTACAAATCCAATCGATTATTGCTCTAACGAGGCTTGCGTGTCCGTTAGACACTGCGTTGGAACGAAACGACTTCTGTTCTCAATGAGCCCTGTGTCAATGACACCGACGTCTCCAAGTCTCGCTGGGTCCGACAGCGCTCACAGTTAGAGCCCAGCTTCATCTTCCGCGCACAGTGCCATGTCGGACCGTGTCTCCGCGGCATCGAAGGATGTAAATCCTAGTCTCGATAAGCCCGAGCGTCGCGCTCCGCGCACGCTAACGGTGACAAGTGATCTCGTTGAGGATGTGGAGGTGGTCGACTACGAGTCTGACACTCCTTTTCATAAATGGAATGGCGAGGAAGCGTGCCGCACCAGCGGCGCGAGACGAGCCCTGCTCGCGCTATGCGGACCCCATGTCCGTTTCCTGACTTTTCGTCACCTAAGGAATGTGGTGTTATCACCAATGACCTCGATGAGGCACAGAAGCAGCAGCTGGAAGCTGTCCGTAAGGCGGCTCTGACGCGCGCCCATCCACAGTCGATCATTGACCCTCGTGTGGAATATGGCTTCCACCCGGCAGATCGCGCTGTGGAAGCGAAGGACGTGGAAACTCAATCGTTATGCCTCCACATCATCGGGCCCCCGGTTATTAAGAAGATGAGCTTACCGAACGGAAACTCTTCGAGCTCGTTTCTTGGTTCCACAAGAATTTCCGGTGGAAGCTTATCGCACTCGTCTGTGTGCTCAACGAGGTGGCTCTCGTGAACCCGCAATGCTGACAATACCAGTAGTGCTTTCGCCAGAGGCGAAAGCACTACAGATGACGAATCGATGGGTGCAACGGCACCGAAACCTTCCCCCACTGCATAACCTGCACTTGAGCCACAATAAGTGAACGTGCGTGTGGAGCGCCACCTCCGATTTGAAGTTGCCAAACTCGAAGCACGCCGTCGAATCCCTTCATATTGTCGCCCTGCAACGTATGGGTCAACCTCTAACGCTCCCGCGAGCTCTGTGTCTGCGACCGCAAGAGCTCATAGCCCTTCTACTTTCCTGGCTATTGCTGAGAAGTGCGGGGCGTCCTGATCTTTCTGATCAAAAGCGTCCACGGCATCTGGGCAATCTTGCCGAAGTGGCGTCTTAAACTCCCACGAGTTTTCGGAGTCGGGAAATCCCCGCCACTTCAGCAGATATTGGGTCTGACCCTGGTGACGAAGTCGTATCACTAGACGTTCCACGTGATATTGGACGTCACCGTTCTCATCGAAAAGAGTCGGTGGCGGGCGGTGACGACCGGGTCGACCGCCGTCGGCCACTCGCGATGCTCTTCAAGCCTTTGAGGACGAGATCCTTCGTGATCGGATCTCCGCTGAACGTCATACTGAAGCAGCATATCGCTGTGCGGACGCTCTTGATGATTTGAGCGCATCGTGCGCCAGCTGCCTTGCCTTGAGGACTACCGCGCTCTGTCGGAGCGACTCCTAGCCGTGGAGCAAGCGAATGCGTCGCTGAAAGCAACCGTGTGGCGCTTGGCTTCATTGGAGATGGGGGTTGTTGCACTCCGTGCTCAGAACCATTTGCTGGTTTAATTTCTGAGTGGCCGAGGGCCCGTGGGGTCCGCTCTGGCACCAACGCTTCCGCGTTCACATGCGCCGAATCCCGATACGACTAGGGCAGCCCCACGTAGAACACCGGGTGGGTGCGTATCCGTTTTGTGGAGGTTCAGCGTATACGCTAGGCCTCACTTGGACACAACCTTAAATGGTCCGATGAACCGTGGACGAAGCTTCGTCCTGAAGATACAAGAGGCTGCATGAGTAGACAGGGTCTTAGAATTTAATAAAACCAGGTCCCCGACCTTAAGGCTATCCACTTTGCCTCGTCCTTTTCATCTGCATATTCTTTCTGCAGGTCTTGGCTTTCAGCCATCGCATGCGAACGTGTCGTAGGACACTCAGTCTGGTAGATATGAAGTCATCGACTTCTTTACGGATGGTGAGGGGGCTGACATCAGCTAGCCGCTCGGCTATTCCTCCCTCACCAAGCTCTGAGCCATGGGATGCCATGGGATGGCA
>NW_020187129.1:79239-79790 GCF_900000015.1 Plasmopara halstedii | reverse complement strand
TCCGTATATCATATTACATGAATATCAAGCGATGGCAGACGTGCTATAGTGTGTCCGTTCTACCTAGATGCATTAGTATCACGCGGCAACCACGGCAACCGCACTCATATGCTGTTCACGTTGTCAATGGCTCCGTATATCATGTCACATGAATTTCAAGCGTTGTAGACGTGCTATTGTGTGTCTGTACTACCTAGACGCATTAGTATGACGCGGCAACAACGGCAAACGCACTCATACGCTGGTCACGTTGTCAATGGCTCTGTATATCATGTCACATGAATTTCAAGCGATTGCAGACGTGATAATGCGTGTCTGTACTACCTAGACGCATTAGTACGTCGCGACAACAACGGCAAACGCACTCATACGCTGGTCACGTTGACAAGCTCCGTATTTCATGTCACATGAATTTCAAGCGTTGCAGACGTGCTATAGTGTGTCTGTACTACTTAGACGCATTTGTATGACGCGGCAACAACGACAAACACACTCATACGCTGGTCACGTTGTCAATGGCTCCGTATTTAATGTCACATGAATTTCAAGCG
>NW_020187129.1:65631-79229 GCF_900000015.1 Plasmopara halstedii | reverse complement strand
TCACTCGCTCTCATGAGCAATTGGTAATACCCATCGACCAAGTCGAGTGCACTGTATTTTGTACATCCACCCAAATTGTTCTGGAGAACATCCCTCCTAGGAATTGGTGTCTGTGCCAGAATGGTGGCAGCGCTGAGCTTTTTATAAGCGTGAACGATACGCCACTTGGGTGTCGAATGGGGAGACTTGCTCTCACGCACCATTCCTGCGTCGTGCTTCGCACAGAAGAAGGCGTCAATGACGACACACTAGTACTCCTTGGGCAGGGGCTATTGGCGTGTTACGCAGTATTTGGTTTCCGGAACCAGGTCGATCCCATGACGCACATCTCGGTCCGGAGGTAGGACCGACGGCGAGTCTTTGGAGACGACGTCTTGAAATCCCTTCACAAAAGGACAGTACGAATCCGAGGTGTTCTTAAGTATCGAAGATCCAATTTGTGCGCTCAGCACCCTCTTGGTGTATTCCAGGATAGCTTTAGCCAAAAACTGATCTCCTCTTCCGGTCGTATAAGCACCACTTTGGCTAAGTCGCCTGCCTTCAAGGCACCGCCGAGCTCTTCGAGGGACATTTCGTCCAGCTCAAGAAGAGCATCCACCGCAGGAATAGCCTCGAAGGTGACGTCGCCTCTTTCTACCCTGTCATACCGTTGACGAGGGTGTATAGCTGTGCTCTATCGTCTACGGTAGACACATCCTGGGTCAGGCTCGACGGTGTCTTGCAGCTAGCATACGGCGTCGCTGTCGCCTTTCCACAAAGGTTTTAATTTTTGGTGAGACCAGTGCACTCAGCGTCGTCCAAAGTCAGCCTCACTTCCTACTCTACCGAAGTTTTGACCCGGTGAAGAGCTACTAGCTCCGAAGTCTTCGTCCAGTGGATAACGTGCCATTTCACGCGCATCTGAAGGGCTTTGCCCAAGATGTCTCGGATCTCGTCCAACCATGCCATTCGTGACACGCAGCGACTGCTTCAAACCTGAGCAGTGCTCAGCGGACTACGTACCACACCACGTGCCTCACTGAGGCCTCACCCTCGATGCCTCGGACCTCGTCCGACCATGCCACTATCGGCGAAGGCACTGGACCGAGACGGTCAAAGTGTTGGAGATTGGAGTATCCGAGTTGGTGAAAACCGAATGTGTATCGAACAGAAGTCCCGTGCTTGGCTCGAAGGCTGAACGTGGAGTGACACGTAACCCACTGAGCGCTGCTAATGTATCGAAGCAATCGCCGCATACCACGAAATTATGCTCGACGCTCCACGATGAAAGAAAGTCAGTTGTATGCTGAGGCGCTGAAAGCGCGGTTGAGTGACATCGTCACTGTTTGCTTAGCGACGGGAAGATGTGTCATGGTGCCAAAAGGTCCCTGTGGACCTTGGGTGTAAAGCTTCTTGACTTTGATAGCGTAACACGCTACTTAGCCTGAGACTTGGATTCAAGGTATGACCTCATCCTTGGTATGGCATGGCTGGAACACCATAAGCCATGGATCGACTAGAGGTCGAAGACATTAGGTGCTACGCCCGCGTCTCCTGGTGGAGCTTTGGTGATTATTTACCCACCTCTGCTAGCAGGCAAAAATGCTGCCCCGAAGTCGATCAGGATCTGCCATGGCTTCCCAAAGCCCTTCGCGGTCGCTTCCACGACCAGCAAGCCCGGCATGTATACATGTTCCGCGCTCAACCGCGACGCGCTTCAACGCTGGGCCCTGCTGACCTCTACCTCCTTGATGCGCAACAGAACTCATTTTTCCCCCAGAAGACCCCCTCGCGCCTACTGGGTGTTGTCATTTCTACGCGACAAAAAGCGGGACGTCAATTTAATAAACCTTGACGCGCCTTGTGCAGAGGGCAACCAATCCGAGGGTGACGGGCGTCTCCAAAGACAAAAAACCTTCGGGTGTTCGAACGCTGCTCAGTAGCCTGGAGCTCTGCATCTTCGTCCTCAGCATAGCTGAGCTCCATCGGCTCAGGCCCGCTCGACGAGCTGCTCGAGTGTAAATCGCGCCGATTTTAAGTTGAGTTCAGCATTCAGGGCCACATTCACTGCTTCATTAAAAGACGCCGGGTGCACACGGAGACTTTTATTCTAGCCACGCCAGTGCGAAGGCCCTCCGTAAAGACGGTAGACCGCCTCGGGGAGAGAGTTGGGTGCCATACCGGCAATTAAAGTATGCAACTCTTGGATAAAGTCCACCAACTGCTTCGTGCCCTGTCGGGCGGTAAGGAAACGCGATCGCACGCGATAGGCTTGGTTAGGGGGCGAGAACACTCGTGAAAGCTGCAGCTTCAGCTCCATATAAGAGGGAAACACCGCTTCGACCGAAGTGCCGCACGTCTGTGCCCATTCTCGCTCTCGGCCACCGAGCTTGGAGATAGCTAGCGCCACGCGCCGTTGCTTGGTCTGGAGTACGGCGGATGCCATGACCACGTCGACCTCTCTCATCTAGAGCAAGAGATTCTCTCCATCCTTATCTTTGAAGGCCTTAACGATCACCATGAGCGACCTGGGTCGGGAGGAGTCATCTGTCGCCGACGGTGGCATCATGGACGCAGTCGATGGCGGTATCTTCTTCTCTTGGTGCTCTGGCGAAGCATTTTTATAGCTTAAAACCGACTCTAGGCGCACGCTTATCGCTTCAGGTCCTTGCGAAGCGAGATGTTGCGCGCCCTCAGGGCCAAGCAGAGACATCAGCTTTTCAAGCCCATCCTGCATACCCGGAGGCAAATAAGAGAACTGCTTCATCCTCACATAGTGTCAGTCGTAACGACTCAGGTATAGATTGACTACAAGTGCTACCAAGTGCAACAGGGCTGCCGTAGCTCTTTCGATTAGAGAAAGCTTGGTGAAAGTCGATGACCTTTTTTCTATACTTAGAACCAGTACAAGTGTAGCGAATCACATCTCACTTACTCCAATAGTAAATACAACTTAATCCAAGGTGGCAAAGCCGAAATTTATAGGTTTTCCTATCAATATAGCAAAACCTAATCAAATGTATAAATACTGGTAAGCCAGCCACGTACTGACTTTTTGTTTAAGTGTAGCCACGCCATTGTGTGGTCAAACCATATTGTGTAACCCACACCCTTCATACCAAGGCACGTGATACCCCGTTACACTTCACTTTCGACAAACGCCCTCAATTTTTTTATTTTGGTTACGTTCAGTGCCGAGTCTGAAAAATGCTGGGTTTATCCATTCTCAGCTAGACCAACGCTCCTCAGGTCTGCTAGCTGCCCCAGGCTTTTGATTACGGCTGTTCTGATGAAGAATAAGATTAGGACAATTAAATTGACGGCGTAGAAGAATGATGATTGTTAATAAATACTTGAATTTGCGTTTTTGACCACTAATTAAAAAACCCAGATAGTTCTGGGGTTTATAAAGTCTAGCACTATATAACCCATAAACCCAAATGATTTAAAAAAATGGGTTTTTGCCGCCCCTTAGTGTTTTATTCCGTTTTTCTTTGCTTAGAAAGACAAGAAGTCGATAAATTATGGCTGCACGCGTGAAGAACGTTTTCAAGCGGTATGGTCGCACTGCTTTCTTCTTTCATTCAGCTGTCTTCACCTCGACTCTCGTGGGATCATATGCTGCAATTAATCAGGGCGTTGATCTACAGGCAGTCGCCAAGCGTGTTCCCTTCATTGATCTGTCCAGCATGGACCCAGATGCCAGCACGCTGGCACTCGCCTATCTTTCGACTGTGGCCACCGGTCCGGTCAGAGGTGCGCTCACCATCGCCGCGTCACCAATTCTAGCACGTCTACTGACTCGAAGCCGCCAGCTCACCAAATTCTAGATATGCAATAGCCTGCAATCATAATTCTGACACATGCTAAACACAATACCTGGTCAGCCTGATTAAATTAAATGATGATTGTCCTAGACATTGTACTGAAAAGCAGACTACTTGATTGCTGTCAATTCTTTGCTGACGTTTCTAACAATCATTCCACTCTAATGTTTTTGCGTTTTCTCGTTTTTCGTATCTGTGATTGTTGGAAAAAATGGCACTTGAAGTTTTGTGTCCAGAGCAGCAAGGTGTGGAAGGTCGTTTTCATCATCCACTAGTGTTGTAGAGTGCCGAGCGACACTGAGCCACGCAAGGCTGAGATACGAATGCATGACATCCGGAACTGCGTCAGGATATTTACACAATCCACCGAAGCGGAATTGACACGAGTAGATAAATTTCTTGCAACTTGGTATATCCACAAATGAATCTTTGTCTAAGAGACTAAGGGTTGCACCATTCCAGAAAGCGTAGCAGGAGTCGGGAATCTTGTTGCATCGTCCTTGAAAGCCGCCTTGTTGTCGAAATACCAGCCAACGCACCAGCTCCGACAGCTCACACTCGAGCTGAGCCATTTGGCCAGATAATACGAGTGACGCTATGGCAACGAATGCAGCCCCACCATGCGACTCGGCGCTAGTGCTTAGCCCAATGCCTCCGTCGTGATTCTAACAAAGCAGCGACCGACGTAAGATGTAGGAAACTTCTAGTGTTCAGTTGATATTTACCGTACCAGACACGAGTTTATGAAGCGCACCATCGCTGCCACATCAACACCCGACCAGTCATTTAGAATATAAGAGATTGCGCAGGCACAATAGACAAAGCGCATGTCCTGTTCCGAACCAGATTTCGTCGACGAAAAGCTACAGAGTCGTCCGTCAGGTCCAAAGTATACACGGCAAATACTTTGTGGCTGGTCTTACCATCCTGTTTCTATGTTTTGCAGAATCTTCAAGGATCCGATGATAGCCGCCTTATTAACCCGACTGAGGTCATCTCCAAGCGTCCGAAGGATGCACAATGCCGCAAAGGTCGATGCAATGTTGCTCGAGTCGTACACGTCGCTCTTGTATTGAGACGCTGGACAAGCAAAGTTATTGCCCATAAAAGTTCCACCCCGAAAACCACAGTCACCAACGTTAAAACTGGCGTCACGATGGTCTGGAGGCACCTGTAAACCATAAACCCACTCAATAATTTGGCGCTTGTCTACGCGTTCAAGCTCCTCCAGCACAGCAAGTCCATGAATACAGAAAAAAGATAAAACCACACGCTGCGAGTCTTGAGGAGCGTACGCCGCAGGCAGCGACTGCAGATTTTTAAGGAAATAGCTGACGTGCAAGTCACGGTCGAACGATATCGACATGCCTGATATACGGAACGTGTGAATTGCAAAATAGATTATGCATTTAAACACGCTGACAGATGTGAAATGATTTACTGTATTGTGGTGGAAACATTATGTAACTAAACTTCACATATCATTTTTAATGTAGTTGTGAACATTGACACTTTGAAGATAAAAATGTTTGTAAGGGGTCCGTAAAATGTGGTCTGCTAGCCACAATTAAGACAGTTTATTATGAACGATAATAGATTTAGCATATGCCGGAGTGGCTTAAATCCTACTCCATTTACTATTTGAATAAAAATCGTATGGGCTCTCAGTTCCGCGGTACGAACCCTGCGTTTGCTAACGAGGACTCTCAAAATCAAAGCTGTCTCTGTGTAAAGTGTAAAGCCAAGCCGTAGTAGTCTCGAAATAGAAAAAAATATTTACATGGGCAAACCGCCGTCGCTTTCGAGTCTTGAAGCATATGCGACGATGTACCATTTGCTCTCATCAATATACATGTCGTATCTTGATAAGAGGTAGAGTATGTTATGACAATGGGCCGGACTACCAGGGCAACGGTCTGCTGTGCGCTTTGTACAGAGGAAGCTTTGACTCAAAAAGTACAGAGCAAAGGCAACCACGATAGTCGCTACCTTAACTACCGCTCTGCTTTTTTAAAGGTATATATATATCTGATGAGATATTAAAACTAAATATATACGCTTTACTATCTCTCATAATAAAACTGTATTTTTCGTCTGGTGTGCAGCTAGCAGCCCACGTATACCGCGGATCCCTTTTTTCACTGTTCATTGCCATCATATCTACCGATATCTCGGTACATATGAGCATTGTGCAGTATTATATACAATTTAATTGTACCAGATGTTTCAAGTGTAAGCACACAAGATTCAAGAGCTTGCCTCATTAAACCCTCCCTCGATTTGTTGCGGACCACACTGAAGCTCACACTTCTTCTGTCTTTCTGAGACACGGCGCAAAATCGACCATTTTACGAGCTTTCACTGCGATTATAGCGTACATCCAACCTTTGCACTTGACCATGTCTGCTCTAAGAGCTTATTTGCGCCGGGAGACATCTCCCACGCATCAATACAATTGGCTCAACGAGTATTCGAAAAAGGAGTGGTCCTCGGGAACAATGTACATAAGGTAATCTCAGCCAGAATGCCGAGGTGTTCTTCGATGAGAACAGTCGTATGGAATTTCTGATCTGGTAAGCGTTTTATTTACAAGGCCTAGCCGCTACCCGAGAATGGACCTTCATGGTACTCAGCCTCTCAATTCAACGTGCTCGAGCTCCGTGTCCTTTTTTTCATCAGCGTGGGGTGATGCGACGACTGCAGTGAAGCTCTCGACAATTTATAGCTCGTCACCATGGTCATAACCTTCTGGTCTTAAAACAGCAACGGTTGAAGGAGCCTGTATCCCGGTAAAGAAATGTAGCTTGAGTAATAGAGGCTGGCGAAAGTTTTGATGGGTATCAAACTCATTTCGCGCACCGGGTGAGAAACACACGCTTTCTAACCCGCATATAGAGAGGCCTTACAAGCCAGTTTCAATGAGGCGGTCCTCCGCCTAGAGTCGTCTGGTGCTTGATTTTGCAAAGCTCAAATCACGACGCGGGCGTCGACGTGACAGCTCCTGCTATTTACAGCCCTATGCGTTTACATAAAACAGCTGTCGCAGCTACCAACATGGGCCAAATTTACCTCAAAGACAAGGCACTCTTGACCTCAAACATCCGCAAGTTTCCAACTGAAGATACACCTTTAACCAGAAACTGGTGACAGCCAGGGGGAAAAACGTTACATGTGAAAGTGGGCCAACCCATTCTCATCGAGCAGTGCCGGCGCTCCAACCGCTGGCCCTTATGAGCTCACTTGGTTGTGGTGGATGACTAAGTATTTCCGAGAATCTCGGCACGCGCCCTAAGCTGAGATGATCCCGATCTTGACTCTGACCTTCGTCGTTACGTTTTCCCACCCCAGCGGTTTACATCCGCATCGCTTCTCGGATCAAAGGGTTGTCGGATCAGGAGATAATAAAGACGTTGCTCCGTCTGCACCAGAGCTCTTCATATTTGAGAAGCTTGAAAAAGAGCGGGATCGTGGTATGGCTAGAGAAGGCTCACGTGAATCCCAGGAAATGTTTGTATATCTCTTTGGGATGTTAAGAGTATTACTCACATCGTTCGTCACTAGGACCATGAACGATACGATGCAGCGCGGTCGAAACATAGTGTTATCAAAGCGCAGACATTGCACATTAAGATAGAATCAATATCGTTCAAAGCTAAGATTTCTTCTCAGTTCGTGGCGTACGCTACCCCCCAGAAAGCCATATTTGGCTTGTAGTATCTTGCATCGCGGAGTCAAAGCTACCGAGCGATTTATGTAGAATAAGGTAAAGCCTGTAGAGGCACGTACTGCGTTATTTGAAGAAAACTCAATGAGGAGGAGCAACTTGCTCCAGCCTATCCGTGCGAATGCTTCGAAGTATACTCCTCACCGCACAATTTGCATGTTCCATCTAAACATCTGTATAAGGATGGCCAGGCGCTGTCATATTCAAGCTGGCGACGAATTTTTGCCAAAACTTCGCTGTAAAGCGCGGATATCTATCCGATACAATGAATACTGACAATCTATGTTGGCAAATCTTCTTTAAAAACAGCTTGGCTATGTTCTACTACCACAGACAGCGGTGAGATGACTTACCAAACGGTCCACAAAGCTTACTATAGCATGTCCCTCGCGAAATCTATTGTAGCTGTGCTTGCGCAAAAAGCTCTCCTGCTATCCGGCAGAGGTTGTTTTGCCAAGCCCCACAGGGATAGAAGTGAGTGGCTCCTAATCTTTTCAGCTTTCAGCGGACCTATGGCTCGTGGCATTACAGCCACGCTGTATCTAATGTGAGATCGCATATTAGAGCCGGGCCCATGAACAGACAACGCGTTACTCTGCCAAAATTCTTAAACTTCACTAAATCATTAAATCTAAGCTTCGATACATTTTTACCTCCCTGTCTCAGGATACATGGGATTCGTTTCCGGATTTGGCATCTAATGCCTCTGCGCATTATCAACCGATTTCATTGTCTAAAGTCGCGCGTCGTATAGGATTGCACGGCAATCTTGAGCGTTTCAGGACTTTTCACGGCTTCACTGAGCTTTCAAACCCATCTCTCTGAGAGAAAATCACGTAATGGACTCTGGTCCTACCTCCACGAAGTTCAATGAAAGCTTGTTCTTCCTCAGTGGGCCGCCTGGCGATTGCTAAGACTCGACAATTTCCCATGAGGGATTTTTTGCCCACCCGTGCGTGGAAGTCCAACCCTGCGGACCCACTAGGAAAGAGGGAAGGGGGCACGTAAGACGCATATACCAAAACTTACCGCGAGTATAGTTTAGTGCCACTGAGTTGATCAACATATTAAAGAGACCCCCCCCCTTAGTATGGTCGAGGTCCATCGTCAGTGGTGCGCTCATAGAGCTAAAGTTCTAGTACTTCTTCTGGGTTTCGCAGCGCACTCCGCGTTGATCGCGACATCCAACGCTTTTCCGAAAGGGTCAGGGTGAACGCAAAACGTCTCGGTGCGAGCCGCACCGATCGGATACTCTTCGTGAAAATAATAACCGCAACCGCGCCCAGAGAATGTTCCGACACCATTGCGGCAATTAGAGCTCTTTACTACTGGGAATAGTCCGCCAGTTCTCACCATCCTTGACGAGTGAATCATAATTCTGATAGCACTCTATACGTCTACTTTGCCGGTGTGGGCACGCAGAACCTGTCGCTTTAAACGTCTGTATTGCGGGTCAATACCCATTCCTAGTTTGAAACTCCTAAGCGATGCGCTGGGCTTAAAACAAAGCCAAATCCATGCCCATCACAACTTTCCTCATCCAGATGAAGAAGTTGTCTCCATTTCAGCAGCCTCATGGTCGGGACGTTTTGTTCCTCCATTACAACTGGATTACTTTTTTTGAAGAGTAAGTTAGGTACAGAATACTATACAATACACATAATATTCCTATGGGTGGCCATCCTGGAAGAGAAAGACATACTGCTCAGTGAGTGCTGTGAAATTTGTAGTCCAATATGTCTTATCGGTCATGCACGTCATTCGCACGCGTGAATGGTATCGACGAGCCAAGCCCTCACCACACGTGCCGGCACTTTGGCCAGTCTGCCGACTTCTGTGAAAAATGAGCATTTCCTATATTGTAGACGATATTTTCGGTTCAAAAAATGTGTAAGTCTTGTCGTTTATGTGAAGTGTATATCGAGCTGGATTATCCTACGCCTGTGAGCATCAGCTCCAACCAAGCCGCTCCTTAACAAAAGCTTTGCTAATATTGCTGTCCGTCACGCGAATATTGTTCAAGGACCAGATTATAAATATCTGCCGCTGATCATCTCCAGACGTGACGAGGGGTATTCTCGCGAAGATTTGTGGAGAAAGACCACGGTGCCGTAGCAATATGCTACCACTATTTTTTGTGTTGAATCATGCAAAACACAACTCAACATGCTTGACCCGATTTTTCCAATAAAATGGTAAATATTCATGTCCTTTGACATCACCACATCTTGATGGGGATGGCGGTCACAATTAAGCTTTATAAAACTGCATTGGCCTATATGCGAATGGGTGTTTGTAGTATATAAAAGATAGCTGCGACATTGATGCATGGGATTACTTTGGGTGGTACCTATAAGGTGGTTGGGATATGCCCTTAATGCACTCACGAGGTTGGCTCTCGTAAACTATCTTGGTTATACCTGAATAATGACTCTCCAAGAGTCACGGCGTGCGGCTGATGTTAGCGTTATTCAGTTTTTATGCATCGTTAGAGCTGCGGGGTTGGACCGATTGGATCAAGACCCTAGAAGGAGCAAAATACTGTATCGCTGCTTTGGACCAAGACGTTACTCAGCTATGGCGGATGACTGAGACATTACTTCATTCGCAGTAGAGCGCTTTGCATCGGGGACGACTTATATAAAGAAAATTGTGGTGGTGGTATGGATTGAGCACACCAACATAGAGCGCTGAGTACATTTAAATAATCGCTGGGATCATCCTTCGCCGACATTGAACGATGATCAAAACCGGTCTTCTCTCGTGTGGAGCGAATATCTGGCCGACAGATTCACCTGGGCTGTAACCAGTATATATTGAAGTAGAAAGGATACACTTACCACTTAAACCCATGGGGTTTGCGGTCACGCCTTGGCTAGTTTGCCCTGGTACTGTCGCTATTTACAACTTGGCGCATTTTCAGTCGCTCTCTCACCAGGAAAGCTGACAGGGTGTCCTTAAACAATGCATCTTCTCTTAGTGAGTGAGCCTCCGGTTAATTTACAGTCTGATACATGACAGGCAGCTGTACCAACACGCTCTCGAAGATGTACAAGCCTACTTATAGCAAAACCTGAAGATGATGAACACCACCTGCGTCTGTTGCAGCGTCACTGTACCTCAGGACTTCTCTTGTAAAGTCATGTCGCTCTTATCAGACCTTGGAAGTTATGCATGAAACAGATTCATCATAACAGCAGTTGTCTGAAGATGATACGTCTCGCCGTCCTCCTCCTCGACTTTTTAATCTAATGGCATCGGACGCCATTGCATAAGCTTTATCTTTTTATCTTTCTCCGTCATTTTCGTCTTTATTTGGTCCTTGATACTATATATCGCTTGCTTTAATGGATCGGCTTCGACTTCGAAGTTCCCTTCCTTTTCTTGCTGTGTTGGTTTCCATTGCAGATCTTCCGTCCACTCACCATTTCCTGCTTCCCCTTCCGTTGCCCAAAGCTATCCATTTTTTGCTTTGACGAATCTGCTGTATCGTTATTTCAACCTTGCGTGCCATTGCATGCACTTTGTCTCCGTTGTATTTTCTTGCATTTTCCTGTTCCTCTGACCTTTCACCGTGTTCATCGCTTGCTTATATGGAGCCATATCTCTTTCTTCGCCAAAAAACTGTGGAAGACCCGATTGCAAAAGCTTTGCCTTCTTCAACTTCTTCTTCTCTTGTATCTTGGTCGAAACGACATCCTAAACAGCTACCGGACGTGCCACTTTCTCCACATAAACTTTAGCGTTTGAAGATTCTATTTTCTTCTTCTTCATATCGCTGAATTTCACTCGGTACAAGCTTTTTCTCGGCCATACCAACAAGCTTCTTTTTGCGTTTCTTACGCTTGGCGTTAAATAAAACATTAAGCGTCGTTAAACTCGGAGCGACTTTTCCGTGTGGCGGCGTTTCAAACATTCGGGCATGGAAATTTTCTAGCCGCTTGTGGTCGTCGTCTTCGAAGTTTTCGGAGGGTCAGCGTTTCTTCGCCATCATTTAGAAGGCTAATGTTTATTGGTGGCAATGGCCAGTAAAAGCTCAACGATGTCTAATAGCTCAATTTTGCAGTCGATGAGTTATCGCAGTTATTGATGATGTTATAATAGTCTGCTTGCGTCTTTTGCAACGTCATGGTTGACTCTTCAAAAGCTGCTTGGACTATTTCGCTATCGCTCAGCTCGCTGCCGCGGGGTGTAGTAAATCCTCTGTGTAGAGACCGAACAAATTGCTTACAACTCATGCAGAAGAGAGTTGGTGTGAAGGGCACTTTAATTTGAAAGAGGTCCCAGAAACGCGTGCGACCATAATTGTAGGCAATGTAGTGTGCAAGCGAAGAAGAATTACTCATTGCGCAGTAGGTTTTGTGCAGCGTTCACTTTTGGGCAATGCCATGAAAATACAAATATGTGCGGCTTCAGTGTAGTTTAGATTCTGATGGGGGGATTGAAACGGGGCATGTATCGTGATGTGGCGTACATACATATCCACTATCGCCATTATTGTATCTTGGACAGCTAAGCTCAAATGTACCATAATAAAGTACCGTGCTGCATACCATGCTTAGTTTTGAATAGGGATGGGGTGTTGGTACGCTATTAAGAGACTACGTGCATTGCTATCCTCACGGTTTGCATCACATTGGGTTTTATTGTAAAATATGTAATTAGTATTAATCTTGCTCGACTAAGATTTAAACATTACTTACTCTGTAGTAAAGAGCAGGAGATGGATTTCATTTCTTGTAAGGCGTTCTATTCCACACCTAATTAAAGCGTACGAGGTTCCCCTCAGTGCATTTTTCATACGGACTTGTAGATTATAAGTTTCTTCTGTGTGAGGAGCACGGCATCTCGATTCGATTTTAGTATTCATCTCATCCATTCCGCGAGACTCTTTCCAGCCTTTTCGCTCATTAAAATTGCTCGCGTTATTATAATTTGTATTTGTTCTTCGTGTCGTTTAAAATGACTCCACTATATACTGATAGCTTTCACTCGTGCAACGAACCTTCACATCCGTGTTATTTGTTGATGATCTGTAGTATTCTGCAGCTGTTGAGTACTTACTCGCTTGCTTGTTCTAGTAACTTTCTCGTTTGTAGCTCTCTGACCCGGATATTAAAGGAAATAAAGTATCATGACCTCGCAAATCGAGAGCCGCGATTTACTCAACCTGTTTTCACTCTGATTTTCTGTATAAAAATCTGTCCACTCTACCTGCCCCAGTCCGACTTAAGTCTTGAATTTTCATCAACTGCTCTGTCTCTCTTTTTGATTTTCCTTCATGATTTCTTTAGTCGCGCTTAAATGACGAGTTCAAGAGAAGAGAAGAGAATTCGACGCGAATATCTCGAAGTGCATGATAAAACGCTCGGTGACTCCATCGAATGCTTTTTACACTCTCTTTCTTCAAGATACCTTCAGCTTTCTCAAGAATATCGCATAATCAAAAGCCTTGTGTTTGAGGCTGGCGAGTCTTTACACAGCTTCCGGCAAGCCCAAGTGTATAGGCTGGGACTTGCCTGACGTGTAGCTGTGGTATCAATATTGAAAAGTTTTAAATCACCGCCTACATTTGGAGAGTATTAAGAGATTTTTACCAGTGCGCGTCTGACGATGGCACCACGACATAACGTTCGGAAGAACAAGGACAGTCAAGGCAATTTCAAGACACTATGACACTGGTAGAACGACCATAGTGATTGTCTCAATGTGCCAGATCACAAAGTTTTGCCAGAAGCATTCACGACAGGACTAAAGATAGAGAAGTTGATATTATGTGTCACAAATCGCCAGTCAATACTTTGAAGTGGTGATGACCACTGTCTAACTCTCACATATTCGCGTCAGTGGACTCGCAATCACAGTTCAAAGCTTCATTCATTGCATGTTATTTTCTTACTCTGTAATATAGCAAATTTAAGATATAGATCGCTGTTCTCGAATGACGCTAATACTCCGATTGGCAGACATACTTCACTTCATGCCTTACCAGGACTTAAGTGAATTTGACAGATTCACCAAACCTGCAGCGATCCTCCTTGGCAAAACGCTCGAGAAAGCGTACTTTG
>NW_020187129.1:65229-65552 GCF_900000015.1 Plasmopara halstedii | reverse complement strand
AACGGCGTGTAGCTGGTAGCCGAATGCACTGCATTGTTAAACGCAAGCTCTACGAGTGGCAATATGGCGCTTCAGCGCCTCGGCGTCTCAGCGCAGACGGTGCGAAGAATGTCTTCGAAGACGCGATTCACCTTTTCAGTTTGACCATCGGTCTGCGGAAGATCCGCTGTCGACATATCCAACTTGGTGCCTAGCACCTTCGAAGATAGTCGACCAAAATTTTCACGTGAAACGGGGTTTTTATCAGAGACAATCGATTCTGGGGGTCCGCGTTGTCAATAAACACGATCCACGAACAGCGTCGCTATATCGACCCCGTCGAA
>NW_020187129.1:64964-65150 GCF_900000015.1 Plasmopara halstedii | reverse complement strand
CTATCCGGTATGGGACTACCCGTGGGTTCTGCCCGAGAACTGTCTAAGCTGGAACGAAGCGAAGACATGTTCTGGTCGTGGGTGAAGACTCTCAATCACCCACCCGAGGAGTTACGGGAACTCCAAAAGAACGCCTGCTGTCCTACGTCTTGGACCAGCGCGATCTTCGCATTAGGTTTGTCCATC
>NW_020187129.1:64778-64954 GCF_900000015.1 Plasmopara halstedii | reverse complement strand
CCAAGAGTATACAAACTCTAAGTGAACGGCAGCTCACAGATCCTTGGTCAGAGGACACATTAACCAAATTTAGGTAGTTTTAAGACTGAATATATTTATAGGTGTTCCTTAATGTCCTCCTACATACTAACTGCAAGTCACGTATAAAGTATCCTAGATGTTTTTCTATTGGGTGG
>NW_020187129.1:64544-64649 GCF_900000015.1 Plasmopara halstedii | reverse complement strand
ATGTCACCAGCTTGAAGGTAGGGTGTTAAACCTCCCGGCACAACGCACATGGCAATATTTCGCTGGTGGTACTTAGCTTTAATCTTCTTGGATATATGCGGTCTT
>NW_020187129.1:64225-64534 GCF_900000015.1 Plasmopara halstedii | reverse complement strand
TGGCTCATGGTGTTCCAACCATACCATTCCTAGGATGAGGTCATACCTTGCATCCAAGCCTAAGACTGGACAGCGTTACACGCTATCAAAGTCAAGGAACTTGACTCCGAGGTCCACAGAGACTTCGGGACCGTGACACGCGTCCCCGTCGCTAGGAAAACAGTGACGATGTCACCCAACCGCGCTTTCAGCGCCTCGGCATACAGCTGACTTCCCTCCAACGTGGAGCGTCCAGCATAATTCCCCGACGCCCCGGAATCGATAAGAATCTTCCATGGCTTCTCGAAGTCCTTTACGGTCGCCTCCACA
>NW_020187129.1:63949-64185 GCF_900000015.1 Plasmopara halstedii | reverse complement strand
CCTATGCTTCCCTGAGGCTCAATGAAAGTTATTTCTTCTCCAGTAGGTTGCCCGGCGCCTACTGGGTGTTGTCGTTTCCCCGCGACGAACCAAAGACAGGTAGGAATTGGAACGATGGTTCGAAGAACCTTGACGCGCTTTGCGCCGGGGGCAGCCGCTCCGAAGGTGACGGGTGTCTCCACAGACAAAACACCTTCGTGTGTGTGAGTGCTGCCCGGCAGCTCGAAGCTCTGCTA
>NW_020187129.1:61823-62599 GCF_900000015.1 Plasmopara halstedii | reverse complement strand
CCACGCCATCAATGGCATGCAGCGACTGCTTCGCAACAAGAGCAGTGCTCAGTGGTTTTCGTGCTACTACACGCGCATCACGAGGTCCTCGCCCTCGATGCCTCGGCCATTGGCCGACCATGTACGCATGACACGCAGCAACTGCCCCGACACTTGCGTATCACTCAGTGGATTACGTGCCACTCCACGATCAGCCTGCGAGTCACGCTCGGGACTCCTGTTCCAATGCACCGCTGGTTTCTACCAACTCGGACATTCCAATGTCGAGCACTTTGACCGTCTCGGCCCAGTGCTCTCGCCAATAGCGCTTTTGTCTCCTAGCAGAGGTGGGTTTATGACTCGCCAAAGCTCCAACAGGAGACGTGCACCAGGAGACGTGCGCGTAGCGCCCAAGGTCTTTGACATTCAATTAATCCATGGCTCATGGTGTTCCAACCATGTCATTCCTAGGATGAGATCATAACTTGCATCCAAGTCTAAGCCTAGACAGCATTCCACGCTATCAAAGTCAAGGAACTTGACCCCGAGGTCCACAGGGACCTTCGAGACCGTGACAGGTAGCCCCGTCGCTAGGCGAACAGTGACAATGTCACCTAACCGCGCTTTCAGGCCTCAGCAAACAGCTGACTTCCTTCCATCGTAGAGCGTCGAGCATAATTGCCAGACGCCCCAGAATCTATGAGAATTTTCCATTGCTATTCGAAGCCCATTACGGTCACCTCAACGACCAGCGAGCCCGGCTTGCACACACGTTCCGTGTTTAAGAGCACGGAGCC
>NW_020187129.1:61699-61813 GCF_900000015.1 Plasmopara halstedii | reverse complement strand
TCATTTATATCTGTCGCAATGCTGATCACCACGCTATCAGCGGCTGCTGTAATGAAACATTTGCAATGCAGTCTACAACATTGCTATTACTGGCTTAACAGTCGCAATGTAGAC
>NW_020187129.1:36332-61689 GCF_900000015.1 Plasmopara halstedii | reverse complement strand
GACTCCTAGCCATGGAGCAGGCGAATGCGTCGCTGCATGCGACGGTGGAGCGCTTGGCTCCATTAGAAATGGAGGTTGTGACTCCGTGCTCAGAACTAGTTGCTGGTTTAACTTTTGGGTGGCCGAGGGCCCGTAGGATCTGCTCCGGCACCAACGCATCCGCATTCACTTGCGCCGGATCCGCTGACATGTCAGCAATCATACTGGTGGAAACATTGAAATAGCTTTAATTGCGAACAGAAAACTAAGCTACAGAACCGGATACGACGAACACAAACGTAATAGTGCGAGCTGATTAATAATCCAGTTGCGATTCGTGAAAAATTGTAAATTGTTGCTTCAACCCCGACGTCCCGAAGGTGGCGCATTAGAAGACGCTCAACAGCATACCAATTAAAGTTTGGAGTTCCGTAGCCAATACGGGGCAGATGAAATGTAGCCCCATTTGAATAACACTATGCGCCAAGGCCTCTAACAAAGTTTTCAGTGAATTAAGCCGAGAGTCTGAGGATTTTCCTTGGCGAGCGACTACTTTTTCCAGTAAGTCCTTGCACGACACATATCCGTCGCACGGTGCGTTCCTAATATTCCCTGTTAGTCTAATCAAGTGTGCACCACCGAGTTTAAGATCATGCCGCTTCGTACTGATTTTGGATAGAAGGTGAGAGAGCAGACAAACTACGAAAGAAGCCGCGCGAGCACCAAACACCGCTATTGTCGACACAGTGAGCAATAATGTATGGCTTCATCCGTATACTTGTGAGAGGAGGATGACTGGCAACACCGGATTTGTAATATAGCTGTCCGAAATTTGTCGAACAGTCACTGCTGTCAACATCATGCGACGTAGATGACATCGATTTATCTTTAGGTTTGATCACTGCAGATGCGTACTTGTTGGCATCCGACTGAGCAAGTTTACGCACAAGCGCGTTTTTTCGACGTTCATCTAGCAGCCGAGCGTGCTCCAAACTAGCCACTCGGCATCCTGCAATTTGGATTAATAACTTTTGTATATTCTTTCCCCTCAGAATAGTATATATGATCCTCTCGAAACTCACCACCTGAATCAAGAAGCTCCTCGCTCGCACAAGGCTGCACAATTTTTTCATCACAGCTTGCAGGATCTGCAGGCAAACAAAGCGAATCTCGAGCTAGAATGTGCTTGATGTATTCATCCTTTAAAAGTTTCATTAGTGCATCTTCGTTCTCTCCTACACTCTCGTGCATAAGTTCATGCAGTCTAAACTGAAACATGTCGATGAAACCATATTTTCATCGTCACTTTTGTTGTCTTCGTCATTATGACGCGCAAGATTACGAATGCGACCTGCCATCCGCACCTTCAAAGAGCGTCTATAAATGCTTTCTTCGACAGAATTTGCGTACAGAAACTTGATTACGTGAATTAGTTTCGTCTGACCAAGTCGACACGCACGTGCAACGGCTTGCAAATCGGTTTAAGATTGTAATCTGAGTTCGCGAAGATCACCGTATCGGCGCTATAGAGATCTAATCCTAAATCCCCTGCTCGAGTAGAGATTGGAAAACAAACGTTTCCGGATCTTTTTACAGCGTTCAATGCTCTGCCAGCGCTCTTTAACACGTACATACCCGTCAATTCGTTCGTAAGCAAAGCTTTCGAGCGCCAAAAAGTCCTGAATAATGTCCAGAAATTGCGGTGACAGACTAAATAGCAGTACTCGATGATTTTGTTGTCTCAACTGTGGTAAGATTTGATTCAGAACGAAAAGCTTGCCACTATTTTCGTACAGGTGACTTCCTTTCCTAAAAGACTCAGGTTCTGCTCCTGAGAACAGGTACGGATGGTTGCAGGCTTTTCGTACTTGTCAGAATATTAATTAATGAGACGATCCGAGAACGTTCGAAACCACGTTTAGAGAATATTGAAGTGTCTATCCACAGCAGAGAATTTGATGCGTTAAGTACTGACTTCGTTACTTCTGCTGCGTACGGTAGAAGATGTGCAGGAAGCGTTCACTCTGCCACCATTGACTGAAGTAGTTGTGCATACACCAATGTCAGCAATGCATTGCGCGAACTACAAGGACTGGAGAAACCCCAGTGGCTGAAGAAGAGGGTGATTGCAAGAAATGCCGAAGTCTTTAATGGTGTAGCAAACAGTCACAGGAGTAGGGTATGTCAGATGCAGGGCGGGCGGGATGCTTTTTAATTCTGATGCATCTCAGTGCTTAATGCAGGGTCATAAATACTTGGATTTGATGCTGACAACAGCGCTCAGATCGTTTTGTATAGAAATTCCTTTGACAATTTTCAGCGCAATTTAGTCAAAACGATGTTGTAAAGTTGAGTTTTTCGATTCTTCAAACGGTGGCCTTCATTCATGATTAATAATTCCCACACGTATTGTGGAAGTACTTGTAGTCGGATAGTAGCATTTCATAAGATGTCACGACTACTAGTGCTTTTTTGCAGGTTGGTCTCCGACGTCTTTTGCATTACTTTCCGGTCTTTCGTTGGACCAACGTATACACATGTCGAGATGCTGGGTGCAAATTGGTTAAATTGCTTCATCCAGTTGGGCAGTACGCTCAGTGGTGCGGCAACTAGGTATTGATCACCTTCACCTTCATAATGCTCTCGGTTTCTAGCGACTAGAGCAGCAATGAACGCGATAATCTGCAGCATCTCGCCAAGCCCCATCTCGTCTCCAAAAATGGGGTTTAGCCTTTGCTCATACTTCCGCAGCAGCCATTGTAGCCCTGTAAGCTGATAGTAAGTTCACGTTGTGCAGTAAAAACGGTTGAGCTATGACCTGATCAGCAAACGGCGTTGGCTGCTAGCTCGAGCTTGTGGACGACTTTTTCCATTGGTAATGTATCTTTGACCATCACTCATTGAGCAATCAAATTACTGATCCTCTTATGCGAAGACCATGTCGACTGTACGCCGGCCGCGAGTGCTGCTGTGTGCCAGCGGTAGCGTGGCGGCGGTCAAAATTCCCGAAATCGCTAATCGACTGACAGGAATGGCGGAGGTGGGAGCTGAAGACTTAACATGTGCGCATTCGGAGCTCAGGTGGTTGTTTTAAGGCAGGTGTGCGTGGTATTAACTAAGTCGGCAGACTTCTTTCTCAAACGCGCCAAGGATTATGATGCCGCGGCTCATACACAGTTCTGTACAGCAATACATTTACCGGATGGTGACCAGGGAAAAATAACGATCGTTCGCGACGAGGACGAGTGGAAGACCTGGAACGTTGTCGGAGACAGCGTACGCCATATTGAGGTGTGATCGAAGCGAAACGCTGCTGTTAATTTGTCACTCATTATGTGTTGCTGCAGTTAAAGGATTGGGCGGATGTGATGTTGCTAGCTCCATTATCAGCAAATACACTTGGAAAGCTTGCGAATGGTCTAGCAGACAACCTTCTTGTAAGTGAAATGACAGAGCCGTTTGAATTTTTATTTATGATTGTCGCCTTTCTCGATAGACGTGCATCGCTCGAGCATGGATCCCGTCCAAGCTATTTATATTTGCACCTGCCATGAACACGGACATGTGGAACCATCCGATCACAGCGACGCAGCTTCGCGTGCTGGATGAGCTTGGCTACAAGATGATACCTCCTGTAGAGAAAAAATTGGCCTGCGGGATATTTGGTACGAAGCCTTTAGGGCATACCGAGACATGTTTAAATTTGATTCATTTTTGTCCTTCGTGTAGGCAAAGGAGGCCTCGCAACAGTCGACACTATCGTCGCCTACACCCTCGACCAATTGCGGCGATTATCTCTCATTAACTAGCCTAAAAAGGTAAATGTGCGCTCTAAAAAGGCGTCTTAGCCTCAACATCTTCGATATCAAGCTGAAAAATCTCGCTGATTGCCTCGATAGTAGCATCCTGCACATCTCTAATTGTCGTGTCTGGCCGAATGCGATCCATGCTCGTGACACCATAATCATCAATACCACACGGAATGATTTGATCAAACGCGCCTAAATCCGTCTTGACGTTCAGCGCAAAGCCATGCATGGTCACCCAGCGACTTGCATGCGTTCCGATTGCACAAATCTTGCGCATTTCATAAGACGTGCAAGTCCCTGACTTTTCCCCGACCCAGACTCCAGTAAGTCCGTTCATACGCTTGCCTTTGATGTCAAACTTGGCGAGGGTGCGAATTACCACTTCTTCAACCTGGCGGAGGTACCAGTGCAAGTCTTTTTTGTACTGTGTCAAATCCAGTATCGGATAGACTACAACTTGCCCGGGGCCATGGTATGTGACTTCGCCTCCGCGGTCAACTCGAACTAACTTGACGTGCTCCTTCTCTGAGTCAAATTTCACATTATTCATGGTGCCACCTCGACCTATTGTATACACGCTCGGATGTTCCAAAATAAGCACCGCATCCTTTTCCAAGGACTGACCAGAACGTGTAGCCAGCACACGCTCCTGGATAAGTTGCTTCTGCCAGTCCCACGCAGTCTCATACTCAACGCTGCCTAAGCGGTACGCGACACACTTACGTCTTGGCTGTGGCGTATGTAACGCTGGCATTTGTGTAGATAGTAGGCGTATTGATATGGCTACATTAGACTGGAGTTTTGCAGATGATAATCTTGCGGCCTTCCAGCCGAAAAGCGCGCCCATTACGGACTTACGCGCTAAGTTCGTTTATTTGCAAACTTAAATTGCCAAAGCTCAAAAATGCGAGGGAACGCTCACAAGGCTGGCGCCAATACACGCGAACTGCTTTTGGAGCTTGCCCGGATGCCAGATGCAGCGCAAAATGCAATAACACTCTTTAAGTCCCACGCGGTAGCTCTTCTACGCAATACCAGGGCTGACAATTCATCTCCAATAGTGTTGACTTTGTTAAGCGCGGCAGTCGAGCGTCGCGAGCCGGAATGGACTCGCTCGCTAACAAAAGATCGACATGCCAAGCGCCAGTGTTTAGGCAGGAAAAATAAGCATGACGTAGTATTTGCAGCTAGAATGGCACAGAACCTCGTGAAGACGTATGCAAGCACAAACGGTAGTGCAGTTAAAGCGGGAGGTCAGTCGGTGCCCAGGAAATGTTGATTTATGGAATGCTAATACTCGACGATATGTATTAGAATTGAAGGTTTTGATTACGTCAATGGATTTGGCATGTATGGCTCTGTACATAGTGTGTGCTTTGGAGCATACGGCAAAACTTGGTGACCTCGTGGTCGACAATCTCCTTTACCAGGTTGCCAAAAAGTACGCAGAGATGCCTGACGTGAGTGACGTCATTGAGTGCTGACTATTTTAGTCTGAAAATTTGCTGATTATTAATGGGTAGACTTTGGAGTCAGCATTCTGTGTGGCTGCTTGCGTTAACATTCGCCTTTGGACTGCACACTTTGAGCTTAGCGATAAGAAATCGAGTGGAACATTATCATTGCTGAAGATTACCGAGTGCTTAGAAAAAGATGCAGCTGCTTTTGGCAGCAGAGCGGTGAACGACCTAAAGTCCTTAGTGAATTTACCGCCTCCAGAAAGCTTCCATACAGCATCATTTGCGCGATTGCTACTTGGTCACGCCAATACCTGCATCTCATTGTTATCGTCTTTAAAGGATTACAAGGTACTGAAGAACTAGCGCTGTGCATGATTTCTGTTTTTAATGTGAAATCTTTTAGAGTGCGCTTGTCGTGGCTGAAACTACAATGTCGCCGTGGCTCTCTTACTTCCAACAGCTTTCTGGCGAAAATGCAAAGTTGGCCTCTTCGTTCAGTGATCGTGCGTTTCGAACAATGTGGAAAATTGCTGCGGCGATTGACAGCGCCCAAGCAACGACAAACACATCGACTGATGCACTTCAGTTTCGTTCGGTGGCACTGTCATTTTTGCTTAAATGCTCCAATTACACCTCTAAATACTATATACAGCAGGTAATTATACAGCGTTAAAGACCTTGATAATTCTACATAGCCTTAATCCGAAGCTTCGTAGGTTCACCGCGTTGGAGTTCAGCACGAGCGCCTCACGAAACGATCGCAACAAGGATTGAACGAAATTTTTGGATTATATTGCCAGTCAGCGAATTTGTTGAGTGAATACTCGCCCATTTCGACATGCATATACAACGTACGTAGTATCTTCTCTATGATTTACACTTGATGGATACTTACGTCTGTGTATATGACTTGACATGCTGGATAGTCCGAATGCTGTCAATGGGAATATATCTACTGGCTCGAGCATTTTGCTTTGATTTGTGAATTATCTGGTATGCACGTGAAATGTGCACTGGTATTTGAACATGCAATCCAATATGTGCAGCTGTATACGAACGTCGGCAGACACATTGAGTTCTGTCTAGCATCGTCTGCTGCTAGTGCGCTACTTAATGCGGCGAATCTCCAAAAGCAAGACAATAACCCATTCTTATGGAATTCGATATGCGGCTCTGCAATTTGCACGATATCGAAAACCGCAGGCAGAATGATACGCGATCTGCACGATAAAGTAATTACGGACGAATGGATTAGTCAATGTGAAAATGTTGCACGGGTGTATCTGAGGCGACTAGAAGCTTTGTTACCTCTCAAGGTCGAACTGCTAGACGCAAATGAGTCGCCTGGGCTGGACCTTATAATTCGCCTCATTAAACGAAGTGCCACAAAACTTTTTAATTATGTTGTCAGTGCTCAATGTACAGCAAAATACCAGCGGTATAGCCAAGTCATCACGAGGTATATAATTTAGATTGTGTGGTTGCTCTTGTTAATCAATCTAACGCGTATACTGCAGTTTTGATATCATGTGCAAGGCTATTAATGAACTTTCTTTAGCGATTGCTGGCTCGAACAATCATATTGTGAAATTGATGCTTGTGGAACAACTAAGACTCAATCGAATGGCTGTTACGCTGTCGGCTCGAGTTTTTATTCTCGATACTTTGACAACAGCTGAATCTGTGTTGTCTGAGCTTCTTGGACATATCGCTTCAGTTTGTAAAAATTTGGACAGTGCGATTGAGCAAGGCAAACTAAATGGATCGATTTTAAATGAGATTCATGCCGACTTATATCTGATCACACGAGAAGGTTACAGCTGTGCGAGCCACTGTTATAAAAAGGGTAATCACCAAGAGGCAACATTGGTACTACTTAAAGTGCTCAAGCTTGGGAAAAGCTACTTAGAGTTTGTTATGCAGAGCGACCTAAACGCGGAAGATAAGCATAAAGCTCATGCTGAGGTTAAATTGGATGCTGTCGCTTCCCTTCTTGTGCATTGCTTCCGTGTGTTAAAAGACTTTACAAAAGCACGTTTATTCACTGGATATACAATCATGTACTGTCAAGATCTCGTTGATTGTATTTCGCAAGCCAATGTTAATACGTATATTCGCTGTCTTCTGGATGAAGTGAAGCTCATAGATGACAATGCACAGGAATCGATTCTGAATGAATTTGAAGCTTTTTTGCACGATACGAGTCAAGTTTTCAAGTCTCGATTGGTAGCTGAGGACCAAGTGATGATGTTGTGGATGGAATTTCGAGATGCATTTAACCAAACATCCGCTAAGATTACCTTAAGTTTACAAGGAAATGAATATTCCCAATCAAACAATGATATTAGTGTTTCCTCCCTGAGGTGTGTTAAATTGTTCGGCTTATTTGAGCACCACATCAATGAGAAGCTGCTTAAAATGAAGACGGAGTCAGCGGGCAACAAATCATCGTGCAAACTTTTGCAAAATGTCTCTTTTGCTCTGATTCGGCGAAACCAGATCTTTTCTAATTGTTACGCCAAACGCAACGTTCTCGATACAGTAAAGGAACTTTTTCTCGTTTACCAGTCCCTAAGTGACGCGGTAAATGGCCTTTTAGAGCTTGCTGATGCTTTGAATGGTGATCTTGGTGGAATTTATGGATGGCGTGGTGTGATCACGATGGAAATCGCTCTTTTAGTTAGCTATAAGGGCTCCTCGGACAAATTTCTATCGAAAAATAATCTACCTTTGGGCGAAGAGAATGCTGTAGCCGATATCAAACGATCTTTAAGCTACTGGGGCGAGAAATTCTCTAGTGGCTTTTTGTTTGATGGACTATACTTGATCCAATGTTTGGAATCCATGTGCAATACATTATCCTTAACTTCATCCGCACAACAAAAAATGGCAGCCTGTAAGCTTCTGAAGACATTACAGCTGTCTAAATGGTCTTCAAATCCCATACTCAGTATCTTGCCTCTTCCGCTCGGACTGCAAGCCGTTGACTATCCCGACACTTTCTTTGCTAATGAAGTAAATTCAACTGTGTCATCAAATGCGAGCTTTCACAATGTCATGAACCTCTTTGGAAGGGTAGATAGAGAGCTGTTTGCTGCGAAAACAAATCAAATCTGTACAAGCAAAGATCGAGCATATCTTCTTTTACTTAATGCGGTGGTAATACTGAGTGAAATCAAGCAAAATGTGAAGAATTGCTGGACTGCAACAATGGCCAAGGCAGTTGGGATACGTGAATTGCTAGCTCACACGATTTTATCAGACATTCACTTCAGTGAAGGCCAAAGCACATTTGCTATCTCTGAAGCTAAATGTGCGCTGCGGGTGTGTTGGAAATTGGTAAGGAAATTTACCGCCCTGACGTCACCTGTTGAAGTCACATACTTTAGTCTTCCTCCCGAAATCGCAGTTGCAGAGGATCAGCAACGCGCAACATCAAGCTTCTTGCGCTTTATGGCACTGGATTGCTCTTCATGGGATCTGCTCCTTGTCACCAAGGTTTTGTTGTGTCGGTTGTCATCTCTTTTCAGTCTGTCTGACCAGCCGCACCGGTATTTGCTTCATTCATTGTAAATAAGTTCGAGCTAATTTTTGCATTATGCTGTGCTTAGAGCTGAGTTTTATTTAACAGAGGCGATGCGTCTTGTTGGTGGCTTGGATCTGCAATTCTTTCGTCGGAGCCCATTTTACGAGTACGCAGAGCTTGAACTAAATGCAAACAAATTGGAGAAAGCAAAAGTATCCATATCTTTGCTGAACTCAAACTTGAATTTTGAGCGTGGTGCTATAGTTAGTTGTGATCCAGCAATCATCGAGCAAAGCTGTGATGAAATTGTGCAGCAAGGAGATGTATACCTTAGTGAGGACAAGCAACAAGAGGCATTGAAATGTTATACAGATGCAATTAATATGGTGGACACCCTTAAAGATCATCAGTCGTTCGAAACCAAACGGTTGGGACGAGTTAAGGCTCGCTGTTGGCGCAAATATACCCGACTACAAAGCCAGGCAAACACATTCTCGAATCATGCGGCAGTGGAAACACTGCTCAGATCGATGAAAATTCTTAAGCAATCATTAAACTCGTGTGCTGTTCTTCTGGAACGGGTCAAATGCATGCTTGAAGTAGGACGCATCAATGTAAGATTGTTGCAGTCTGTCTCAACTCGTGCATTTACTAGCTTGGCACAAACGCAATCAATTTTAGAGGAAGCTTATTGGCTTGGAAGTAAGCTTGGTATATCATATCTCAACCACGAATTGCGAAAAGCACTGGGCATGGCTTATTTTACTGAATTTGAGGAAGCCAGGCAGGACAATATGGATAACAAAGTCGGATACAAAAGAGCTACTTTTCTTTTGTGGGCAAGTAGTGCTCTACTGGCAAATGGTGGGAGTGGTGATGGCATCGAAAAAGAGCCAAAATGTGCTGATAGAAATGGCGATGGAGGGATAGAAAACACTTTAAAAAACAAATTAAAGCGGCGGCGTGGAGGCTCAAAAGTATTTAAAAGGTTAGCTCCGCATCAACATCTTGTACAAATAGCACAAAACTTTGCCCAGAAGGTTCAGCAGCTTCCAGACAATTGGATAATTATTTCCCTAATGATAGGCTTGTCGTCCGAGCTCGTCGTGACGCGTATCCCAGTACGTAAAGTTTTGGCATAGAACTACCATTTATCACTCTAACATTGCGTGCGACCTAGACAAATGGGGATGTTCCTACGTCTTTCTGCTTGCCTAAGGTAATCTGGATGAAGTGCATTGATGAAATGTCCGGAATTGTCAACAAATCAAGGTACGTTACACTTGGTGATATTTCTCACTGCCTAGCTAAACAATGGCGCTCACAACGTAGAGAGCTTTTATCTGGACACACCGCGGAAGAAGCACGATTATGGAGTAATGAACAGAAAAAAAATTGGTGGGGTACTCGTCAACATCTCAACACACGCATTGATGAGACAATTGTCTCCATGCAGGTAAGGATGAAGTGTTCGATCTAAAGCTCGTTGTCTGCAGTAAATTTATCACGCTCTTGTTCGTATGACGTAAAGCAATCGCTTGGGTTTTGGCGATGTCTGTTCGTCGGAGGGCCCGAAATTGAGAGTGAAATAGTCCAACGTTGCTGGAGTTTGCTGACCGACAAATCTTCCTTCATAAAGTTGGCCGAAAGAAACTACAGTCTACTGTGTGCAATCGTTAATGCCCAGGACTATTTGTCAGATAGTGAACTGGTAGATGGACTACAGCACATTGCGGCAGAAACTGAAGTGCCAATGTCCAATGCAATATCAAGAAAAATCCTTCAGATTCTTCGGTGTAGTCGCGACGGATTACCGACGAAAGCGACCCACTCCAATCTCACCACATTAAGCACGGACAAAATCGCTAAAATGAAACTCGGCGAGGTCAAACAGCTTCTCGCTGCTCAGGGAATCAATACCGATGGCGTCAAGAAAGTACTGATGAAACGCCTCCTGGCTGCCCGAGATGCTGCTCTTATCAATGAGATGAAACCGCAGCCAAGATCTGTTAGCGTCGAAAAGAAATTGAAATTTGCTACCATATTGATTTTAGATCACCAGCTTCAGCAATTTCCGTGGGAAGGCATGGATGTAATGGACCTTTGCGCTGGAGTGACCCGCATGCCTTCCCTCGACATGGTTGTGCAAAACTTCGCGTCATTAGCGCCAGTCCGAAGAGATCGAGTGCGTTATTTGCTGAATCCTGCGGGGGATCTTAAGTCAACAGAATTACAGTTGGGACCGATTCTGGAACGTGGAGTCGCAACGTATGGATGGGAAGGGATGGCAGGAAAAGTACCTGACCAGAATACAATCAGGTATGCGCTAAAGAACCTATCACTTTTATCGTTATTGCTCGTCATGTTTCTCACTACTGCTCCTGCAGAGACTATTTGTTGGCCGCTGACGTATATATTTATTGCGGCCACGGCTCCGGCGAAGCATACCTGCATCGCGACAAGGTTCTTGACCTTAAATCCAATTGTAGTGCCGCTCTGCTGTTTGGTTGCGGCAGTGGACGACTTGAGCGTGAGGGAATCTTTGGACCAAGCGGTACAGTACTATCGTACTTGCGAGCTGGAAGCTCTGCGATTCTAGCGATGCTGTGGGACGTCACTGACCGAGATGTTGACCAACTGAGCTGCAAAATCTTAGAAGAGTGGCTTTTAGCGCACAACGAAGAGTCATTGGCTCAAGTGCTTCAAACCAGTCGAGATGTCTGCAAACTCAAGTACCTTAACGGACACGCCGCAGTTTGCTACGGACTTCCACTCCACGTTGCACAAAATTAGATGCAAACCAGCGAGCAATTAAGTATTGCGTAGCTGCGTGTAAATACTCAACTGCTGTTTTGAACTGACCAATCATTGAGCGTCACTGACGTGGCGAGTCGTGATCATGATTTTCTCACAATAAGCATAAAACGAGTGGATGGTTCTGTGCTCTACGCCACCGGCCCCGCTGGCCGTCGACGTGGCTGCATGTCGCTTGCTGATGCACAAAGTGGCTTCATCAACTGCCACACGTGAGTATATGCGTGTATTAGCTGTAACGACTTACGGACGCTGTGTGCTTGGACTCGGTATGGTAACGAAGCTTTGCTATCTAACAATTTCAACACTGACAGTACTTGCTATTACTGACAATAGCGGGATTTCTGACAGTTGCGACTGAGCACATCGCTGCGTTCGTCAAGTGCATGTGCGATGATGTAAGAGAGGATGACATTAAGGTTGTGCGTGAGATTCTGCTGCTGCTAGCTTTGACGGTTGTGGATGAGGATCATGCGACGTATATTGGTGAGTCCGTTTTGGCGACAGAACATCGCTACTTGCTTCTGATCACTAAAAGCTTTATCATTTTAGCTCGCATTGGAGCACATCCGTTGTTAATGCGTTTGATGGAGCACGGCAACGAAGACATCGAAGAGGTTGGATCGCTTGCAACATGTAACAAAGCACAGATTACATTTGACCTGATGGATTATACATAGGCTGCAGCAAAGGTCGTTACAGCATGTACGAGCAGCCCGTCTGCAGTAACATTTCCGCATCGCGTGCGTGAAATCGAAGAAGTAGAGCTTTTGTGGCCTCTAGCAGCACTTTTGCCGCTCGATCCTCGCGACGATGTCCCCAAAAGTGCTGATGAGAGTACAAGTACTCTCCAGGTACTAATTCGTCAAGTGCCAACAAGAATGACGGGCCAGAACAAAACTGGATATCGTTTATGGGGCGCGGCCTTCATTCTTGCACGCTGGATTCACAAGCACCGCGATATGTTCGTGAACAAAAGTGTGCTTGAAGTGGGCAGTGGTCTTGGACTCGGAGGCATTACCGCAGCTCGATATGCAAATCACACGACTCTCACCGACTATCAGTCAGATACGTGCTCAGCACTTTCTTACAATGTACGACTTAACAAATCGTTCACACACGAGCTTGATGCCTCAAAGCCAGAAGTCAAGGTATCACTTCTTGACTGGGATAGCACCGATAGCATCGAGGCTTTACCGAAAGCTGACGTTGTGATTGCAAGCGATATTATCTGCGAGCCAAGCACAGCTGAAGGATTTTTGCACGTTGTGCGCCATCACATTCAGAAAAATTCTGATAGCGTGGCATACCTCATGAACGCCAACAGCCATAGTCGTTTTGGGATTACCCACTTGCATGCACTCCTGGCTGCAAGTATCGACCTTTCTTTCACCGTCACCCCAGTTCATGAACTGTCTGACGGCGCGGACCTTCTTCAGACAGTCAGCGATGCACAAGAGCTGTCTTACGAGTTCTACGAGATCCGTGCTACCTCATAGTAGACCCGTTTCAAGTTTTATCAATTCATCAGATTGCATTATAGAGTTGAGATCAAATCATATTTAGACGCTGCCTTTGTCGACTTTTGCTATACAAGAATGTTATATCTTTCAGGCCCAGTGCAACGCTGATCATCGGGAAAGCCGTTCCCGAATGGGTTCAAGTTGCCAGCAATACCAGTGTTTGTACAGGAACAGCGCCCTGAACCACATCGATTAGACTTCGCACGTTGCAACTGCTTTTCGCGCGATTGAAATTCCTGCACAGGCCGAGGACAGCTAAATGGCGACCTCATCTGCAATCGCTTCCACATAGGGCTGTGCTGGCACAAAGTCCGTTGTGCAGCATTCAACTTGCACGAATTACACGTACGACAGACGCGGTCGACACCTGCTGCGCATAAAGATACTTCAAACTCGTCCAGTGTACATTGAGTACACGGTGCACACACGCGATCCGTCATTGGAGTGCATGCTATCGAAACGTAGTGATTCGAACGACATTCTGTGCATGCTAAAAGTCATATTGCGTTAAAAGCGGTGGTAGTTAGAAGCAATCTCGCTCAGTACGTACGATAGCAAACTGTATCTTGCAAAGCGCTGCAAACTTCAATAGCATAGGAATTTTGAGGACATACGCTGCACGGAGCGCAAATTCGGTCCTTTAGATCCGAACAGGACTTCGTAAGAAAGGATCCGTCTGGACATCTCGAGCAGTCTGCTGCCGAATGCTGAAGCATATTGCTAGCTACTCCGACAGCTTTGACGGCATTTCCAGCAAAGTCTGCCACGAATGTACTTTTGATTCCAAGAAACGTACGTGCTCTTGTAATACCAATTCGACCCGCACCGAAACTTCTTAATGCTGTGACGTCGGTTTGACCAATTTGTAAAGTAAGAATTGTGTCATCTGCAGTACGCTGCCCAGCAACATTTACTGAATCTAGTTCCGGCATAACAACATGTGTAGTTGAAGGCAAAAGTCTGTAGGTCTCAATACCGGCTGCTGTCTCAGCAAGAGTCAGGGCTTCAATTTGTACAGTCCTTCTATCCACAGCCTCGGAAAAGTGGAGCATTAGTAATTGTTGTGGTAAGTCCAAGCTGTAGCCAACAAGAACGGGAGGCAAACTATCTGGCGTGAACATTGAGACAGTCAGCGCTGCACTTGTGGGGACTTCCAAAGTCAAGAGGGAAGAGCATACAAAGTTTCCGGAGCTCTGGCAGTCGTCAAGCACATGCTGGAAAAGACCAGCTTTTGTGCTTAGCAATATTGCGTTTGCATTTTCTACAAAATTAACCATACGCTTAAGCGAGTTTAAGTCTTCAGGACCAATATTGACCACAATCGAAGTTCCGTCAGCGCTTCTTGTGGTACTTTGTCGGGCGTTAAATTGAAAAGTGATATCTACCTTTAGATTGGACTGAAGCAGTAATTTTGTGACTTTGAGTGTCGACGCTCGAGCCGGAATATTTGTATGGAGCGTCAAAGTCCCAATAGCCATGTTCAAATCGAACGAAACCAAATGTGGTCCTTGTGCTATTCCCTTCAGTATCACTTGGAGAACATTGCACTCGCCAAACTTTGCACCAGTTACATCCGACAATTGCAACCAAAATGAACGAGGATGCGGGTCATAACTTGGTGGGATCAGGATCCTCAAAAGCACCTTCTTCACTTTAGAGTCTTCATTCACCCAGGTGACAACTTCTGTCAACGACTCATAATCAACGCCTGAGCTTGCCGTGTTCGCTATGCTTTTCACGGTTACTTGTGCTGGTACAAATAATGCTGCGAAGTTGCGCTGGAGAACCACTGACAGTACTCCTGGCTCTTCCAGCATCACATTCGGGCAAAATTGGTGTCGCATTTTGCCGCGGGCTACAAGGTTTGAAAAGCTGAGATTAGAATTCAATAGCCCTGAATATTCAAACTCGGAAGCGGCAAAGTTAATTTCGCTATGATACTCGTTGGTGGGGCCAGTGATCTCTATAAACGAAATACTGGCGTGTACATCGCTCAGTGAGGCTCCCTCGTTCTCTTGAAGTACGAGCATTAAACGTCGTGGCGATTCATCTGGATCTGCTCGTGCGAACAGCATACTCACAACCACTTGTCGATCGCTAAAATCTCCATCTTTCCAGTTAAGTTTTTGCTTTAGATGATCGTAGTCTAAACCAGCTTTAGCGGTGTCATCTTTAGTCGCAACTACGACGGAGCAGTCTCCGTCACTCCCATTAAGCCGTTGAATTGTTACAAGGGCGGCACCTCCTGCTAATGTCAAATATTTTGTACTGGCACAGTCTGGGTAGCAATCAGCGACGAATTGCAGTGAGCCCTGCCGAACGTCGTTTGGACCTTTAATTCTTACAAGAATCTCAGGAATTATTTTACTTCTTTCAATTCTAATGGCGTCTTCTTCTTGAGGCTCCACGCCGACCAGACGTACTATAAAACTCTCAGCTTGCTCATACAAATTATCATTATTCACTCTAAGACTAATGTTTTGCAATTGGGTAGCATCATTCGCAAAATTGTTGTCGCACTTCCATTCCAGAAGCTGAGAGACTGGTGATACCAACACAAAGTCCATTGGAAAGCATGCAGTATTACAAATGATTTCGAAATTCACGCTAGCCGTTAACATTGTAGTACTCGTCCAGAGCACTGGAATGATTAACTCTTCACCTTCTACGACATCAATAGCAGTATCCTGAAAAGTAAAGCTGGCAGGTATAACTGCAACAAAGAGGACATCAGCATCAAACGCTAAGAACTTCAAGTTACCTTCGAGCAGACGCACGCTTTGAAGACGGAAGAAGAACGACTTGTGCCTGATTGCGATCCGCATTAATGTGAGCACCAACAGCATCATGCAAAGCTAACACGAACGACTTTGGGTCTATTTGTGGCTTGCCATCGTTGTAAATTGGTACATAAAGGTCTTTATCGAAATCGTCACCATCTTGCCACACAAGACTAACATTACATGGCGATTTAAAGTCTTGATCTGCCACAGCATTGCCTAGCCCAGGGATCGTCGATACATACACAGCGGCTCGCCCGTCGGATCCAAGACCACGTTGAATGGAAATGGAAACGACTCCGAAAGCTTTTGTACTTGAATAAATATCATGAGAAAATTGAAATCGACCATTTGCATCAGCGGCCTGAACTAGCTTTGTGTAATACATATACCCTCTTGCACTGAACAAAACTTTCAGTACAAACAGCCATCGCCACATAGTCATTATCATCAATCAAGTAGCACAGGTTAAATTGGTCAAACTGCAGCGCTGTTGAAACTACACCGGCTGTTCACGAAAGTATCCTAAATTTCTTCACTTTATTCATACATTTTGAGCGTTTTCAAGTGGATACGGTGTTTGTAGCGCAGGGAGGCAAGATACCTGTCGAAAAGCTCGTAAAAATAGCCTTGACTTGGTCCATTTTATGTGCCGTTTGCGGGATTGATATCAAGAAACGAGTTCTGGAATGACTAGGTTCGATCGGAGGTTGCGAAATATTTCGCTAACGATACTGTTACAGCGGATGATGAAGCGCAATGAAGTTATTGTTGGGCAAGGCATACGACAGAAAGAGTCAAAACAGTGTCACTCAGTGAACTAGATGTTTGAAAAATGGTTCAACTGAGCTGAGGCATGACTGTACGACAAAGCATTGCTATAATCGACTGAGGAGCAGAAAGTCGAATAATCTATAGATGTTTTCAGCGAGAAGGCTGGAATCAGCTTTTTCATTTCAGATGTCGCCGCTATAACAATTAAAAATTCTCGATCCATCAATTTAAAATGGAAATGAGTAATGGAATGCAAGTTGTGTTTGATGTTCCAGATTCGGCCTCGAATCCGTATACTAGTTGAGATTTGATCACCTGAGTCAAATTGAACGCTACAGTGCCCAAACTCTTGTCAAGTCGAAGAGTTAGATGAGCACGCTTCTACTCAATTTCATTTGTCAATGGCCGACCTTGTGCTCTTTCCTCTGTCAGGAAAGTAGTCTGAAATACATGATCGGCAGTGATTCAAATGACATATCAATACCGCCAAGCCAGAATAAGAGCAGACGGGAGAGATTGTCGTTTGTGCAGGACACAGCGAAGAAAACAAATTTAGCCTTCAAGCAAATGGATCAGCCATACAGGCCACTGGCGCTGAAAAAAATGTTGATCACGTTGATTTACGCAACTCTAAAAGCTTTTTGAAGCACGGCGACCAATGCAAAATCTGGCGGAGCATACGATGTACAAGTTACTTGTAACACAAACTTGGTCGGTATTCAGTATTATTCCAGCCATCACGTTGAGTCAGGAATAGAAGTCAACACTGGATGACCTTGCTCTGAGGTGCCTGCATATTTGAATGTATAGCATTTCTGACTTCTCCTCTCAACTGTGCTGACTTTTGAATTTCTCAAACGACTGATTTAGAACAGTGAAAAGCTCTTTAGCCTCCAATTGCTCAGAAATCGTCGCACCGCGCAATTTGTCAGGGTGAACAACCCGAATAATGCTCCTACAAGAGTAAATGTTACTATTCTCTTACGATCACAAGGTAAATTGTAATGCTGGCCAACATCAAAGTTAACGCTTACCGATAGGCCTTGCGCACTGTATCATCGTCAGGCGATTGCACTACCATCAGCTGGCACTTCTTAAGCGCATCGCTTGATGAGATTTGGTCTAAAGTTAGGATCAAGTGCAAAAGCTCCTTGCCGAATGCCCACATCTCCACCCGCCGATGAATGTCTCCTCGAATGGCATCTGCTTCATCAGCTTCTTGCTTTTTTTTCAATTGTAGTTCATGGCGTTCGCGTAAACGTGCTTGTTGACGAAGATACAGCTCTGTGTCAGCTAAAGTTGGTTCAGGCGGTAGTGGGGGCGTCTCAGTTGACGTTATTTGTTCTTCCTCAGCTTCACTTTCTGAAGTTTTGCTCTCACTTCTACGCCGTCCATCAACATTCGCAGCATCATTCCCGTGTGGTCGCGGTTTATGAGTAAAAGCAGAAGGCGAAAAATGCTGAAAATCTTTGTGTTCTTTATGTTGCTTGCTATTCATTTGATGTCGCATTTGTGAAACACGAACTGTTTTCATGCTTGCCGGTCGTCGCTTCCCATTGCGCCTCGCTTGCTGTTGCTTACGTTTTCGTTCGCGTTCTTCTTGTGCCATTTTTTCCCATTCTTTTTCATACGCTTCCTTCTTTTTCGTCTCTTCATGCTCTTTTTCCTGCTTCAGTTTTAATTTCGCATTACGCTTTCGCGCCCGATCCTCCATGTACTCATTCATTCGACTTTTGCTTGTGCTTCCACTCTGAATTCTGCTCTTTTCACGATTTTTTAACGATGGTGGAGAGCGTGAAGATCGTTTTTCGGAGCGATCTTGGCCTAGTAAACTGTTTTTTCGGACGTTTCTGCGGGCTTCATTCTTTATTCTATCAGAACTTTCGTCGTCATCTGAGAACGAAGAATCCGATGAAGAAGATATTATCGAAAAAATGACAGTTCTTTTTGTATCTTCGATAAATGGCTGCTTTATTTCCGCATTGGAGTGGTCAGAGTCATCGTCTGAGGACGGTGACAGCGATGAAGACGATGTTAAAGCCTTTTTGACTTTCAATGGAGCTCCAGGGATGTCAATCTGCTCATGTGTTTTGGATGAATCAACAAATTGAATCTGCTTGTCGACAGCTTCACGTACTTCATCTTCTTCATCGTCACCCTTGTTTGATTCATTAGAGCTGCTCACATCCGCGTCAGTGATAGCATTCAGTTGCCGTGGCACATCTGAAGCACCAATAGGTAGTGACATGTCAAGCACAAATGCCGGTGGGGGGGGAGGCAATGGCGGCATATCTTCCTCTGACGAGTCGCTTGATGATGACTCGCTACCAAAAATGCTGTCACTTGACTCATCCTCGTGATGTGATGGAGACCTGGCCACATACATTCGAGGACGCTCCTTCAAAACTTTGCTTTGAGCTAATCCTTGACGCTGAGCAAGCGGCGATGGAACGCCATCAACACCTGTTGGAACGTCATCAACACCGTCATCTTCGTCTTTTGCAGGATGTGGCACGTTCTGGGGTGATGAAGTGCGCTTAAAACGAGAAGAAAGTTTCCCGAAAAACGTTACTGAGGAAGCAGATGACTTGCCGTTTGCTACAGCTGGTTTGTCCTCCAATGGTTTCTCTGGTGGATCCAAGGCGGTTTTAAACATTTGAACAGAAGCTGCGCGGCGTTTCCCGTCTCTCATCGAAAATTTCAGACCATCATCTGCACAACTCGATGCAGATAATCCACGGGAACGGTTCTGACTACGAGTCGCGCTCACATTATTACGAATCGGTGAGCTTACTTCAGGAAGCGATGGTGCTGCTAGAATAACTGAACCACCCACACTAGTTTCGTGATCAGGTACGAAGTCAAAGCTTGCAAGCTCGGTTTCGCTAGTGATAGTTGCAACACTGTCCCTTGGATTCACAGCACCATCGTTCGGCAAATGTAACATATCAGGGAGAAAACCCACCGACGCCGCTGTAGCTGCTGCAGTTTCAGCGCCCACAGATTCTTGAAGAGCAGTCAGCTGTTTACGCAGGTACTTTTTCTCGTGCTGCTCTTTCGCTAATTGAAAATTTAATCCTCGACTTATCGCCTCTGCATTTTCACACCTTTTCATCAGGCTCTGATATTCTTCACTTGCCACTATCTGCACCACAGAAAGCTGCTTGTGAGCCGTGTCCACCAATTGTTGCTCAACTTGGCACAATTTTTCCGCCAGTCGCGCATTTTCAACTTGCTGTTCCCGAAATTGTGCCTCTGTTGCTTCGAAACTTATTTTGTGTTTTCTTGTTAACATTTCGAGCTCCCGAAGTCGCTCTTGGTCTTTCAACTCGCGTTCTCGTCGATTAATCTCCTCTGTCGCTGTGACATCAGCTCGCAGTTGATCACACTGCGTACTCAATATGGCTACCTTTGCCTGGAGTTCATTTACTTGCAGCTCGTACTGTTCAGAATGTCGTGCCATCCTCTCACTTACTTTCATCAACTGCTTATTGCGCTTTTCAATGATGCGTTGACATTCCTTCGTGCGAATCACGCACTCCTCTTTCTCCTTATTGACTGCACTAAGTCTTTTCTCCAGATCTTCAGTGCGTTGCTGTGCAGCGTCTAGCTTTTCCCTAAGCGCCTTCAACTCTGACTGTTTCTTGCTCTGTCGAAGCTTCACGCGCTCATGGAATGTCTCAAGCGAGTCTCCAGCGTCATCATCGGCCTCAAAAAGCCCCTTCCGCTCTGCAAATTGTCTACTACTTTCTCCAACAGATGCAGATAAGGCTAGCGATTTTGCAGAGGTAGAAAACATAGTGCGACGCCGAACATCGCCGCTGGAGAATGAGCTAGAAAGCGTATTATCGAAGCGACTACGTGATGTGGTCCCAAGAAGCGGTGGAACTGCTCCTACGCTAGCTCTACCATCATCTTCGCCATTCGAAGTGTCGGAATCACTCGAGGAAGACGAAGAAGAAGAGAAAAGGCCACCATTGCGCCCGCGACTACTGTTACCTATCGGAGCTAGAACGTTCCAAATTGGCAAGTTAAAATTGCAATCAGACATAAAGATGGGAAACGGGATTGAGATAAGATGCTTATAAAGATGTACCTTCCGCTCTTGACACGACTGTGGCGCGCCGCATGATGTCACGAAGCCTTGGGCCTTGCGGATTGATTCTGAGAACAGCGTAAACAGGGGCACAGAGTTACTTTTTCAGAACAAGGGGTACGATTTGTGATAGATGCGGTACAACATATTTGAGACCTTTACTCGAAATCATTTCTAAGAAATGATTACTAAAGGTGTCAAGTCTAACGCCGAAGTCGAGACGCTAAAGCAAAAGCTACGGATGTCGGTAAATCAGGCGGTCGACGCTGTATGTAGCGAATGGGAACAGCGATCGACATCGCCGCAACCGTCGAATATGACAATGGAACAATCGTATGGTAGCTGCCGAAAACTCGTAGCTTACATATTGGCCAACATGGATACATCTCCAGGATTTGTGGAGCAAATGGATCGGATTATTCTTGCTTGTTTCAGTGGAGCATCTAAACGCGTGCTAAACGCAGTTGTGACACATAAGGTGTGGTTTCGGGCTTCAGACACGATGCAAGAGGGGGGAAAGGCGTTTAATGAAGTGACAACATCTTGCAATCGTCACAGAGAAAGCTCTAGAGCAAACCTAGCGTCCATCGAGGATGCGACAGTTCAAGATGACGTTGTTATTAAGCAGGAGAAATACGATGAGGTGATCACGTCCAATAATTTAGACGGTCCAGCTTTCAAAAGGCGTGAACTAGCGCAATCATTGCTTACAAAACGCCCACGAAGCAGAACCACCAAAATGAAGCTATCAACCAAGAAACGATTGCACGCACCTAATGTTATCAAGCCGAAGAAGCTGCTTCAGCGTCATTTGGAAGCGAACACCGCAATAAAAAGTGTGAAAGGCGACACTGAATCAGGTAATGAACGGAAACGACGAAAACAGCGAAAAGTGCTGCCAAAACAAACGAACATAATAAAATCTGCACCGCCAGTAGAGGATGAAAGAGGTTTGTTGACGTTCAAAGAGGCGATTGGAGAGTTGTGCTATCAAGAACGTCGTACATCCGAACAGACCGAGTTTTTTAAAGAGCGGTTACGCAAGTCCATACAGTTTGTAGATGCATTACTGTGCCGACCACCGCCAGGCAAAGTGTGCATGCAAAACTGTCGCCGCATTCGAGAAGGCATGTGTAAAAGTACCGCGCCTTGTCAGGATGAAATGTGTCGCATTTGGCACGATGTTGAGGCGCATACAGACCGTTGCGAGAACTTAAAATGTGAATTTAAACTACGAATTTTAGTGCGGGAAACCATGCACAAGCTCCATATTAAACAGTTGGAGACTAGCACTACAAACCAAAAATTGCGAAAAAAGACTGCAGCGTGGGACGACTTAAATGCCAGTGAGCTTAGCGAGCCTGGATCATTTACTGAAACTATCGCATTACTCGAAAGAGAAATTGAGGATTTAAAACGAAGCCTTGTAGCTGAAGAATCTGGAATTGCTGAGATCCATAACGCTTTACATCAATATTGGGCTACGCTGCACGAGATCGGGATTGAATCCAAACACGATGATATTGACCATTTTCCAGAATTTGGTGCGCATTATGCGATCAGGAAAAAGCGTAAATAATGGGATCCAACAGTGCTTTGTACATAATTTACAATAACAGCAAAATATTTTTTCTTTATATTTTTACCTCAAATTTCATAAATAAAATGAATGTATACACGATGGAAGGCCACCATACGAAAGCAAATTCTACGTAAGAACCAGGACACCCATAGCCAAAAAAAATTATCTGGGCGAAATACGAGCACATGGTTCTAAGAGCAATGGATGGATGTCTCGAATAGCAGTTCTAAGTGAATGTATCAAATTTCGTGGGACAAGGTTCGTATTACTGTCGGTCTGTGCTAGGTAACGTGAAGATAGACCCCGTCGTCATCCACAGCAGCAAAAAAACTCGCTCTTGGGTTTCGGGATTATATAGAGAGCGCCTTGGAATCCAGTTCTACGCGAAAACGAAGTCATGGATGAAGCGCGTTTTTTTCTTGGGATGGCCCCACCGCTTCAATCTCGAGATGCACAGCCGAAACCTATTGGAGGACAACGCGTCGTTCCACGACAGCATCGAGATCGCCAACGTCCGTGTGTGCTATTTTCCGCCCAAAATGACAACTTTCTTGCAGCCACTCGACGCTGGTATCATCAAGAGATTCAAGGGTAAGTACAAGAAGCTTCTTGTACGCTGGGTGGATGACCAGCTCGAGGTCGACGGCAACGTTTCGCGCATGGACGTTGTGACAACAATCAAGTTCTCCGTTGATGTGTGGGCTGATGTCAGTTCGAGTACTGTTCAGAGCTGTTGGCGCCATACGGGCATCGTACCAGCACTCATGTCGGCTGTGTTCAAGTCATCCAGCGACTATGTCGATGCCGACGATCTCCCCGATCTCAACGCACTCATTCGCCATTTCGACCTCGCCAACCCGCTCGACGCTGACGCCTACATCGACATTGAAAAAAACTTCTATGGAGCTAGTGTTGACACAGCATCACCGACCAGCGATGTAGAGGGCGATGCTGTCGAAGGGTGGAAAACAGAGAAGATGAATGGGACTTTTCCTACCGTGAAGCTCTAGTCGTGTGTCAGCATCTTGTGGTCTACGGATTTGCGTATGTCCAGAGTGAACACGACATCGTTGTGGTCAGGGCACATGCGAGAGAGATGTTACAGGCAGAATTAGAGCAGCCAAAGATCTCGGTATTCTTCACTGCGGAGAGTGGTGTAAAAGTCACTTCACCCCTGAACTCAAGGGTGTATTTGCCGGGATATCGGATCAGTCTTCCGCAAGTGACTACCCGTAGCTGCGGAACAAGCGGGTGGAGATAGAGATAACCTCGAGACTCTTACTTGAAGTAATGGCGCAGCTTATATAAGTGGTTGACTTGGTCGTGGCTTCGAAACCCACTCACGTAGAAACGGCATATTCTTTTTTGATGTTTCACCTCATAATCTACCAGCTAAATCTAGGTTTTGCACAAAGCACCGCCTTTCGATAATGTTTTGTGCTCCTCATTATAAGAACATGAACAGTTTTCGTGTACTAATGGTGCCTTTATATCGTTAGCAGATTGAAGTACGAATTCAGATATTGTTTAGACATATTGCAGAATTCGCTTTTGGTTGAGGCGTGGCCCATAAATTCGGGCGTTTAATCCGCTCGCAAGCGATATCCTTGACAGCATATCGAAATACCAGAAGTAGCAAATATTGATCGACAAGAAGTCGCAGAATGTCTCGAAACTGAGGTGAGCGAGTGCAGCGGGGCTGTCGTAGCTATTTGCTTCAAGAAAGCTAAGCCAAGGTCACCGTCCTTCGTTCTACGCCAGAACCAATACGAGTGAAGCAATCCGCTTCCTCCAAGAGTACCCAAAACCGTATACAAGGCAAATACACTCTTCCGTTCAGAACTGAAACTGTAATTTTTTGCAGCAGAGCCACCTATATTTAAAACCTAACTAATATGTATAACTACTGGTAGTCCCGTCACGTAGTGGCTTCTTTTTACGGTGTAGCCACACCGTTGTGGGATTACACCGACTTGTGTAATCCACACCTTTGCGGTCACACCATCTTGTGTGACCCACCTTTTCATACCAGGGTACGTGTAGCCCGTCACACTCCCCCCCATCAAAATTGCGAATACCCACAATCCACAATTAACTGTTGCCTCATACGAGGCTCGCATGTCTTAGACACCGTTAAATGCCTAGGACCGTTTTAACACATTCTCTGCTCAATGAGCCCTGTGTCTATGACACGAAAAACATCCAGCCTAGCTGGTTCCGAGGGCGCCCGCAGGTAGAGCCCTTCCCCGTCTTTTGCACGGGTGCATCTCTGAACAGTACGTCCGCGGCTTCAGGGGAAGCACATTCCAAGCCCTCGGCAACCGAGCGCAACACACCGCGCCCGCCACGTGCGACAAATTTTCTCCTCGAGGAGTTGGAGGAAGTCGACTACGAGTCAAATACTTTTTTCCCAGCATGGGAAGACAAGGAGGGCGAGGTGCGCCAACGGCACGACGAGAGCCCTGCTCGAACCTTGAACACCGTGCTGGTTTTCCGACCTCTCGACTTCCGGGGGAAGTGATACTATTATCATACGCCTCAACGGGGCACAGGAGCTGCCGTTGGAGGCTGCCCACAGCGCGGCTCTTAGCGCTCGTATCAATGATCGGTCCAAGATCCTCGTGTGGAATACGGCTTTTGCTTGGTGGATCCCACTACTCAAGCAAAAGGCGCGATCATTCGATCGTTAGGCGTCTGCGTAGTTGGGCCGCAGGCCACTGCACAAGCTGAGCTTGACCAGCGAAAAGCTCTCCGAGCTCGTTTTTTGGCACCTCAAGAAATCCCAATGGATAGTTACCTCGTTCGACTTCGCGCTTAAAGAGGAGGCGCTCCTGCACTCGCAATGCGGACCATCCCTCTTGTGATTAGCACCCACCCGGTGTTCTACGTGGGCTTGCTCAAGCCGTACCGATTCTTGTCTGGATGTGGTCACACCATGCCCATCTGGTGTGACACGCACCCCTGTTACCAGGGTATGTGTAACCCCGTTACACTCCCCCCATTAAGATTGAGAC
>NW_020187129.1:20815-36322 GCF_900000015.1 Plasmopara halstedii | reverse complement strand
TAGCAGTCTCACCTCAACCATCGCTACTTTATCTGTTATGCCTGTCGGTGGTCGTTATAGTCACCGCGATAATCTAGAGAGTCAATCATAAGAATCTCGAATTCGTAAGATACGAGTATTCGCGTTAATGACATGTGGGATTTTTCTCTGCCACCCATCCTAAGAATATTTTGGGGTGAGGAGAAAGTAAAAGTAATGTGAGATACACAGTCAAGAATTGATTATATGACGGGATACACTGCATCACACGCATGTCTAAAAAAGAAGCGCTTGTATACCATCCTCAGTGACAGTAGACGCACTCTAATAATCAATAGTTTGCTCTTCTACAGTCGATCCTATAAGCTGGGACATCAAAAAATCAACTTTACTGGCCAGTTCGACGAAATCTCAGTGTACCCACACGTGCTTGCATTTTCCCTTGGAGTCAATCCTACCATCTACTAGTCGATTTTTTAAAACGCTAACGTTGCTAGCCTGTCCATGAATCTTAGCCAGCAGGTATCATTACAAAGAACCATGGGGTCAATTTTCGATTCTTATGTGGCCTTCAAATTACTCACAAAGAATATAATAAAAAGGACACTGTTATGTGGAGCTGTCTGAACTCGGATCTCTTTACTTATGTATACATTAGTTTGTTTTCATGATATCTGAATAGCGCCAGAAGAACGATTGTGCGCAGACGGGGTGCTTCCAGCTATATAGCACAACGTCAAAACCAGATCAACTTAAAAAGAACAAAAGCGCGCTAACGTGAATTCGCTGCACTTTGCGGCCGTCACTCTCTTTGCCGAGAACAGTAGCGCTCGTGGCTTTACACGCGCTGGAAGTGGCGATTTTTAACTCAGTCAATAATGAACGCCTCGTACGAGCGGCCAGTGTCCTCCTCATCCTATTTTGCCCAACTACCACCTCCTCATCGTCTACTGCTCCGAGTATATGCAGCCGAGAAGTTGCGGCACGTATCAAGCCATGGAACGTACTGCAAAATTTACGTCGGTGGTAGCGAAATGGAGCGCGGTAGCGGTGTGTTCTCGCGTCGTTCGCAGAAACTTTCATCGTCTACGTCGAGTTTAGGAGGTCTTCTGAGTAGCAGCCGCAGTAACATAACAGAACGATTGACGACACGACTTCCTCAAATGTCATTGTCAATGGTAGATCTAAGTGAACCTCGAAGTCGGATGCGAGTGCTGAAGACGAATGTGCAAAAGGGCAAACGAGCTGATCCCGTTTGGAATGAAAAGTTTGACATTCCTGTATTAGATATGAGTGAAGACGTGCTAAGTATTCGTGTGAAGTCAGCAAGGCTCGTGTCCTCCCTCGCTATTGGTGCATGTTCGATTCCTCTCAAGGAGTTTATCTCTCAGGGAGCTGCGACAATCGACCGATGGTTTGACCTGAGGCTGGGCAAAAAGGATGCAGGACGGATACGGTTACAGCTAAGAATTGTAGACCACTCTACGACAAGAAGACAGGAAACAGATCCGGCTTTAGTATCCACCTTTCCGCGTAATGGTCAAGGCATTGATCCACACTTAAGCATTCTTTCTGATGAAACCCCGCAAGAGATTGCTGCACGAACACTTAAGAAGTTGTCGCGACGCGATCATAAGTATCACAGGTCCGGGAGGCGCTTTGACGGGCGATCTCTGGGGTCCACAATGCTGAGTAGCAGCAAAAGTAGTAGTGATGAGAGCAGTAAGTCGGCAAGCGACACGCAGGATGCGAAGAAGCGTGTTTCAACAACCACGACTTCGCGAAACAATAGTCATAGTTCAACGTCTAACGAGTCAGAACCTTCCAGCGATGTGTCTGTCTCCCCGGTGGCGTCAGATCTGACATCGACCAAAAATGTTAATGTTTTGGGAGCTTTGACAGCCTCAACGCATCGTGGAACCATGCGAAGATCAGAATTGGGTACGTCTAGTTAACATGTAGTCATACCTAAATAAGAGACTGACAAGCTGTCATTGACATGTAGAACGCTCAATGATACAAACAAAAACAGCGACGCGGATGTCACGAATACGGTCATCGAGATCATCGAACCATTTAGGCTCGCAGAAAAGCGAAGACGATTTGAATAGTCTGGACAGTTTTGCTGCAACAAATCGTTGGACGGGTAATAACACCAAATTGAGTATGCTATCAAGTGTCCTGGACCTGCGCGAAAGCTCAAGAATCAATGACGACGATGACAGTGACGTAGATCGGTTCTCTTCTTCTGATAGGGAGAGTTCTTTAAAACACGGGTCCGCATCGATTGCGCTGTCGAGCTCAGTAGCCAGCATAGACGAGCGCCACGACGATTCCGTGTTCAGCTTCAGCGACAGTGACGATGAAGACGAGGAAAATGCTGAGTCAAAGTCGGAGAGAGAGCGCGAGCAGCAGCGACAAAAGTGGCAGCTGGAGCAGCGAAAAATGCAGTTGGCTCGAATCAAAGAGGTTTCAAGGTCCATGTCTGACGAGGACCTTGATGATAAGTCCGAGAATCAAGACGATGATGATGTCGATCGCGATGATGACGATGAAGAATACGAAGACGATCACGATGATGATGATGATGATGATGATTATTATTATGATGACGATGACGATGATGATGATGACGATGATGATAATGACAATGATAATGATGATGACGAGGACGAGGACGTAGTTGATGGATTGGGGCGGGAACGAAAGTCAACTCGGATTCAGTTTACACCTACGCTTGCAAAGCTACTTGGTCGTGAGAGCATGAATGTGCTGTTCGAAGATGAAGACGATACGGAAGAAGAAGAGGGCCCCGAGGCTTACAAGCTGAGCGATGACTTTGTTCCCATGCTCGAAGCTTCTTCTCCGCGATCGTTTGATCTTGTAGACAGCGCTTTGCGTTTGTCGGGCTTTGATTGAGACCTTGTTGACATGTACAAATGGTTTAAACGAGAAACCAGGCGACATCACTCATTAAAGCGAATTATTGTCCATCTAACTCGAGTTTCCAGCCAGCTTAAATCCATACTGTGAATGTTGATGTGGATGCGTCACGTCGTGAGCTCGATCCACGCATACGCTATTTTCTTCTGTAGATAGTATATTGAAGCCCCTAGCAAGTCGTGCGCTTAAAATGTAAATTGCCAGATGTAGTGCAGTTCGAATAATATTATGAATATATTTGCTGCGAGCAGCGGTCGCGCCGTTTGAAGAAGCAAATAAAGCAGTCGCGAATTGTAAATTCTGTAGTGTCAAGGTGTCGATGTCAACCAAAGACAAGGCAGCAACTTGTATCCAGGCATCATTTCGAGGATTCCGATGGCGAACCATGCACCGACGATGGGTCGTAAGCAATTTATAATCGACAACCGTAATGCTTGATGGCTGCACTCATTAACGATATGCTCTATCAGAAAGCAGTGACTAAGCTGCAGGCTCTACAGAGGGGACGATATACACGTCGAAACTTTTATAGTTTTGCAGAATTTGCAAGAGAACAGGCAATACCAAGCATTAATGAGAGATTCTTTAGGTCTTGTATTGATTCCTGAATGAGTGCTACAGGAGAGGTTCCAACAAGCAACCAGACGTCGACAAATTCGTATCTGGCACAACGAACAAGAGCTGTACTTTTTGCAGCATACGAATGTAGAAGACCTCGAGCGAGTGCGTCAATTCCAGCAACAACACTCGGCTAGACTGATTCAGAGACGTTGGCGAAGGATTCGCAATTTCACAGCTGCTGCAAGAGACGAAATAGACGTGACCATTGCCCCAAAAGATCGAATATACACGTTTGATCCGATTGGAATAGCAACTTCTGGTAATAAAACACATGTCGAGCGCTTTAGTCATTGGCGTCAAGATATCGAGACCACTGAATTGTTAGGGTGTGCTGCTTCACCCGGTTCAAACCAAAAGCTTCCGGTTGCTTCGGACCAAAAGCTTCCGGTTGCAATTGCTACCAAAAAAAAATTTGCAGCAAAGCGAAGAGCGATTCAGGAACGGTGCGTATAGTGATAAATGACTTCTTCAAATTTTTTGTCACATTTGTTGTTGTGTGCGACAGTATCAAACAAAAGGTAGCACAGAAGAAGGAGGAGGACTTGAGTTCAGGTGCCGCGTCATACGAAAATGGTGCGAAAAAGGGATCGAATTTCGAGAAGAATAGGCGGCGCGATTTGTACCAGCAAGTCGTTGCGATGAAGCATACCACATTACAGCGGGTGCTTCAACACAAGCAAACACGAACATCACGACAAGAGCGAGAAGAAATTACTTCGCGGCTAATTGCATCATGCGAGAATCAAATTCAGCATCTACAAGCCGAAACGCCGGAGCAAATGACATCATTACAAGAAAAAGACCAACGCATGCACAATACAGAGATGATGGTGGAGTGGGATTCAGCAAGACGTATTCGTGCTTGGAATCATCACCGCCGAGCTGTCTGCTCGGTACTGGATAAACGTCATTGGTGGCAAACTTACCTCGCTGGCGATGAGCGTGATATTCGACAGGTTGTAATGACAAAAAGCCCCTGGGAAGACGAAACTCAGATCTGGTCTTGGCCTCGTACTATAAGTAATAATCAGGAGAAGCACGAGTCTGATATGTACGAAGTTGACCAAGGTCCTTCAATTGCTGTATGGCCGTCAACGGAAATTCAGCGATTCTTAGTTGGGGACAAGAACATGGAGAGGCCGCATATCCAAAAAGCTGAGCCTCTTGATGACAATGCAGCATCCGAGTGGTGGAAGGCGCATTGTACACAATCCCATTTGGCTATCAACGGAGCACTTCTAATTAAAAGACCGTGCAGAGCTGAATGCAGCGGCAATTACACAAGGGGCGAAGATAAGATTTCCGTTTGTACAATGGAGTTGGTTGCCAACCGCGATTTGTACAATCTTCAGCGAAATGCCAAGCGCGCAGCTCGTATCAAGAATCTTGAACAGGATGTCGAGCAGCAAATTACAGATTTGGTCACCCGTGTCGAACAGTATGTACGTGATATAGAAGCTCAAGTTGAGGTAAATACGCAAGTAGCGCTGGAAGTTTCTCGACAGAAGATGGAGCAGCAAGCGCGGATCACTCGCGAAGAAGAGTCGGCGGTAACACTCCAACGTTATGCACGCGGAATGCTAGGGCGCAGACATGCACGTGAGGTGCGTGCAGAATTCTTCGTCATGGTGCGTGGGCGTGCAATTCGCCGTGGTAGATGCGAGGAATGTGGGGATCAGCGGGCTGTGCTAGAATGTCGGCAGTGTGAAGAAAGTCTGCACTTTTGCCCGATCTGCTGGGTGCATGTGCACTCAACCCGGCGACGCAAGACCCACGTGGCGATACCGATGACAAATGTTGTCGCTCCTACACATAAGCTGCTAGACGAAACAAGTAAAGATGTCAGACTTTCGAAAGCACCGACAGCTGACATGACCAATATGAACCTTGAAAGCATAGAGGATAACAGTCGAAAGATCTTACTGCCACAAAAGCAAAGCACAACTCAAACCGCTGAGCCAGTCACAGGAAATTTGATGAAGTCCACGTCTGAAATTCGCGTTCAACTTGCAAGGCATGTTGAAGAATTTCCAGTAGAAATGGGGGAAACGATAAAAAGCACTGCGTTGAAATTTCGGGAGGCGTGTCAGCTGGCTTGTCGTGTAGGGGTGAGAGAGCGGAAGCCTCTCATGATAGCCGATATACCACTCGTCAATAGATCAATAGAGGATTCTCTAGATGTACCTATTACTGACGGCCAAGCACATTTTACAAATAGCATCGACATTTCAGCCATTGACGGCAATCGTATTCTTACGATTGAAAAAACTGCTCTTGTTGAGCGAAGCGAATCTGCCGGTGCCTCAGTGGATTCTACCTCAACAGTTGAGAAAGAAAACAATCCTGATGTTGAGACAATACCTTTACTTGAAGCAAATGTTGAACAAGAGTCAAAAGAAAGCAAACGGAACCTCAACTTGGAAAAACCAATTTCAGACGAGATTGTTAACATTGATACAATATTGCACGCATCTTTCAATGCAGCTGGCAAACTTGAGAACCATGAGAGTGCTTCAACTATCGAGGATTTGACAAAAGAGGCGCTAGACCCAGCACTTCGCTTGGTTGAGTCTGAGATACCGAACGACACGGAAAATCTAGCAGATCCTTTAATTTCTATTGACATTCCGGCAACGCTGACATCAGAAATTGTTGAGTTGCCAGTCGTACATGAGAAAAAAAGCACCGAGTGAAAGCTGATCAGTTGCCTCTTGCACAAGCATAAAAGAAACATATCAAAATTGGCCTTAAAGTAGACGTGAGTCAAAACCGAAACTAATGTTCAGAAATGCAAGAGCTTGTCTGGTTCATCGTAAATCATCAATTACTTTGCCACTCGGTACATTAATAATTTTGCCGCGATCAAATCGCTGTATAGCAATTATGGAGTAGCCTCTTTATTAGCTTTTTCCGCGTCTTTCTCCTCTAGCAACTTTTTAAAGCGGTTCACCTGAGAAGCAAATGCTTGGCTACACTTTTCGGTAAACGGCATGCGCATATCGTAGGCATTTTCTCCGTCGGCGTAGTAGCCCTTCTCGATATCGTACACCCTGCAGAAACACGCACATTATATTTCGTTCTCAAAAAATCTCGGCCGCGATTCTTTTAACACGTACTGGTACTTCAGAGTCTTTCGGTACAAATGAATGGCTGCCACGTTGCCCTCACGAACATGAAGCGACACGTACTCAGCCTTAAAACACTCCACCATAGCGCGCTCTAAACATAAACGACAGATAATTGAGCAACATTGTATTGCTGTAGACAAGAAGGACAATGAGACGCACGGGCAGCCAGCATAAGCTTAGTGGCCAGACCGCACTTGCGGTGCGTGCGCAGTACCGCCAGAGAAGTGATGTGGCCGTGAGGCACAGACGCCTCTTCCTCCCTTAGCCACAAAGCGCAGAGACAAATAAGACGCTTAATCCCATAAGTAAGATAGAGCATGACGATAAATTCTGTACATTTTGGCTAGTACGTAGCCGACGATCTTTCCACTGCGTTCCTCGGCAACGTAGAGAAGCTGAGGCCATGTCATGATGTGGTAATAGTAATACTTCATTTGGTAGTTCTCTGGAAGACACCAGAGGTTTGAATTTTGCACTTGCAACAGGTCATTCGCCTGCAATTTTATGATCAATAAGTCAAAATTGACTACCACTCACAGCCCACAACGCGAGTTACAGCGCATCAAGTCAAAGGTACTTAGACCCTAACGTGCTGATCGCAACGTCTTGGTCAGCCTTGTATAATGCATAGTACAATTCACGCACCGTAGCATTCCGAATAGACACCATTATGCAAGCTTATCTTCTTCGATTGTGGATGGCGCTGGGTGTTCATTTTCAATGCGGAATCGTACTAAATACGATCTTCTTTGTGCTTTTGCTTGCTACAAACACCAAAGTAAAACATGCACTCCGTCAAGCTATTGATCAGAATGGAATTTTCCCTCTCTATCTCGAGCTAGCCGCCGTCCAGGACTTTACCAGCAGCTCCAAGCTCTGAGGCTCAGACCCCCCCTCTGCTGACTACAGGAGTAGATTAGCACTATGAGTGAGGTGGAAGATGAGGCAATGAAGCTGCGAGTCAAACTAAAGCTGCCGCGCTCCATATCCATGTCCTCCGTAATTGAGGAGGCGCACAAGCAGTTGCTGATTGGTGCACGGGGTGGTGCCGCTGTTAAGGAACTACTTAGCACGGCTCCTAATATTGAGGTGGCTATTCAAGACTTTCAGGCAGCTCACGGTATTGCAGAGGCGCACGCGCAGCTCTTTATGCGCAAGCGAGAGAGCAAGCGAAAGGAAACACCTACGAAATTTGCTCCCGTGGTGCAACTGCTAGATTTGTTGCACGTACAACGTTCCAGTACGTACCAGTCGCTCCTCGAGGAAATGAAGAAAGAGATGTTGCTTCGCATTGCAGAATTACCCCAGAGCGAGCTGCCTCGAGTGCTGGAGCAAACATTTCCGTATATTGAGTTTCGAGAGTTGCGAGCCATCCCCATCGCTGTTTTGGCTAGACAAGACGACACACCAGAGCTGTATTTACGCGAGCTGACGGAAAATCGTCGAATTCTTGCAGAATTGCCTGTTCATGTGAGGAGGAAGATATTGCGGGTGGATAGGAGAGAGCTTCAGCTTCTTGTGGAGAAGTGTACGTGTGAATATGTAAACGAGCAGCTGGAGTGGTATCTTCATCATCCAAATTTGAAATCTGCGACAACACGATCATTGTCGAGAAAAAGCAGCAGCAACGGTGTGCATCTAACAAATCAGAGCAGAAAGCGTAGTTTGGATGACTCAAATGGTGGTAGTTTATGGGACGTCTCAAGTCATGTGCCATCTTCGGCTGATGTCGCTACTTCGTCATCGTCAGGGTCTGGGTACAGTGTAGAGCGACGTCCGTCATATTTCCCGGACGACCGCCGACGAAATAATCCGGCCTTGACGAAGTTAGTAGAATTACTAGGCGATTCAGAGTCGCTATACCTTTCCACCCTGGAGATTTGGCGTGGTTATGTAGTGGCTGCAACCATACCTGGTGCAACATGCAACCACCCAAAAGAATATGTGGACTACGTATCGCTTCTTGGTGCTATGCGCAGTGATCTTGCCAATCTTCAGCGTGACAAGACAACGCCTTTACTGCGAACCGACCCTCTTCACAAATTTATTTGGTTTCTGGATCGTGCTGTAAAAAATCAGACATTAGAAATTGCCCAGCTTCACGAGTTGTTAGGATTCATTGGACGACTTCGTACGTCGGATCTGCCACCCAACAAAAAATTTCGCAAGAAAAGTGGTGTTGAGGAGGAAGAAGAAAGTTTTGAGGTTGTTCTAGGGCCACCACCCGTCGATGAGCTTTTGGTGGTGCTCGACAAAATTGCAAGGATCGATGCTCGCTTGATTTTTGCAGAGCCCGTGCCTGATGACGTGCCAAAGTATCGAGATATTATCAAGAATCCAATGGATTTGTCAACAATGCGAAAAAAGGCCAAGCGCGGCAAGTACAAAACATTGGACTCTTTTGTGACGGACTTCAATCTTATGATCAGAAATTGTATGACTTTCAATCCGGATACGACTATTTTTTACAAAGAAGGAAAGCGCATCGGAAAGAGAGGAAACGAGATCATCGAAAAAAACGCTGCAGCTTTGCGGGGGGAACCTCAACGTATTCGTTCAAAAAAGCGCCGTAAGGCAGGGAGTGGACCCACTAGTGAAGCTCTAAGCATGCTTACTAGCTCTGGAATTGTAAATATTAAGGACTTTGGTGATGTAGATCAGTCTGGTATGATTCCTGAAGGTATGTGCGACGAAATGCTAGCGGATGTGGCACTAGTTCTATCAGACCCGCCTGTGAGGCAGCTCATTTGTGATGCTCTTATAAAGAATCTAGTGGTTTGCTGGCAGAAAAAAGAGCTTCCAACGGACAATTTAATAAGTCGTGCTCTTGTGCAACTTCTTCAAATTGGAAATCCATCTAGTGTGCGTCGAATGATTAGGAAGCAAGATTTTGTTCTCCGAGCTCCACAGGTTGTAACAATGCGCGTTGTGCTACCACATTTGCTGCGCATAATGTTGACCTTTCGTGTGTATTACGCATTCCCGGCTGGGCCGTACGATGATTTCACGAAAGCAGAAAAAGACATCATCAGCGCCAAGTTATGGGACACCGTGCTGCATGCGAGCTCAGCTATTCGAGCCTTGGCCAAGTCATTTACCGTGCAATGTTTAGTAGACAGTCAGATTGGTGCGGCATCGCGACTGCTGCACCATTTACTTTTGGCTGAAGAGGAAGCTCTTCTTCGTGATCGTGTTTTTCTTCACGCTGTCGCCGAAGTGCTTCTAGAACAGGTGAAAGCAGTTACAGCGAACACTGCCTGCACAAACAGCAGAGATTTGATGTCGAGTTATGCTGAAAATGGTGAGGTGATGACGACATTGTGTGAGCAGTTACAAGCTTTGCCCATATGGACGCAAATTTTCGACAGTTTCTTTGTGGATGTCCTCGGCCAGCGTATTCGAGCCGCTAAAGAGGCCACTGGTTCTGTTGTGCAATTTGCGGACGGTGCACTTGAATCAGTAAAACAAGAGGAAGAACAATCTGAAGCATCGCCGAAAAAGCGCAAGCGGCAAGGTGTTGTAGAAGGTTTTCCAACTGCAGTATTCCACGAAAAAACACTGGTAGTTTTGTCATCTCTTTATGCTTTGGTTGAAAAAGGAAGTTCTGCAGCTGGGAGTGAGGCGATGATTACTGCTTATCTGAAAAAAACATTGGGCGTTTTGCGTATCAATTGTTCGTCCTTAACAGAATTCCAGGCTCTCTGGACGAGTCCTATATTTTCTAGCTGCCGTCAGCTTTACGAGCTAATGTTAAGCAAGTCGTCTCTTGTGCAGACAGAATTCTTTTCGGTTTTATCGTCCGATGTCAATGCCAATGCTGGGCAGATGGTTGAGAGATCAACTCAGCCTACGACTGCTGATTCAAAAGTTGCAACAATTATGGCTGTGAAGTCGGATGATAAAATTCAGACAGGAGCCGAAGCGGTTGTGGTAGCAGGTAATGCTGTTAATTTAGACGCTCATGCTGAAGACGCGAAGAGCAAGGCTGAAAACTCTTTTATGCCTGAAAAGCATTTAAGTTCGTCAGAAGCTGATGGCGAAAACAGATTAAACGACGCCGTTGAGGCTGCTGCTGCCAACAAGGCGTATGAAGACCTTGCAATGACGGACTCAGAGGCCGTTTATAAAATTTCCACAAATGATTCCGAGAAGGAAGATAGCGCAGAGAACGCTGATACAATACCTGAAGTGGTAAAGCCCGCTTCGTCAGCGGTAGGCAACATTACTGTCGATTCAACCGATACGCCTGAAAGCATGTCGATTGATGCACCTTTAAAGATGGCAATAACGACAGAATTGGATACCCAATCTACGGCTGCAGTGACTTTGCAAGAAAGCACCGATGCGTTTGGTAAGATTGAATGCTCATCCGGGAAAAACGACACAACAACCCAAGATGCTGCAAAGCCGACTTTAGAAAAGGATACTGATGTAGGAAAAGAATCCCCAGCAATTGTATTAGAAGAGGAACAGGACAATGTTAGGATGCCATGAGTGCTCAGTGCAATAGTAAACCTCTTTTCGTTTCATTGCCTTGGTCAATGGAAAGTGTAACTCAATTTAAATTGCTATCAATAAGTTTTCCAGATCAATAAAAAATATAGAAATTTGTTGTTTTTTTAAGAATAATCTTCATCATGATTCTGAGACAAAGTGACAAAGTTATAATCGTAACGTGCACCATCATACTGCAGTTTATAACCTCTAAGTAAAATTTCCCTTTCTTCTTTTTTTGACTCTCGATCGTCTACCCTGATAAGTTTCTTTTTCCGATAGCCTAAAGGCCAATAATTATCTCTTTCAGAAAGTTTTTTGTGACTCGAGAGATATGCTTAGAACCTGTTTCGACTACGCGTACACATTTAACAATGTTGATGATGGTGTACCTTGAACTTGACATGTGCATCCGCTTCTTGTCATGGGCTTGACAATCATCCTCTGTCGCTCCGGGCGAGCGAGTCTCAGACACGATAACGCATTAACGCCCCTTCATTGGCTTGGAGTATGGCAGCGTCTACGGTGAGGGCTAAACCTGTGCATACATATACTGGCCAGGTTAGATTTGTAGCGGCCGAAATTGAGGAACCCATGTGATATTCATCCACGTGTCTTAACTAACACCTCTTCTGACCCGTATCACCTTTTGACTTTCGTTGAAAGAGATTGCGCTATGTCAGCGTAATTCGCACTAGATTTGTGCAAGATGTCGACCAGGCCAAAACACTTCTCATTACTTTTGAAAGTAGCAACACTCGCCACTCCGTGATGATTTGGGATCCACCGCTGACTATCCCAAAAAAAGTTTGGCGCCAAAGCCATACCTGTCTATGAAGACAAAGTGCTTGTTTGAATATACACTCGAGCACTACTCAATGTTGATGCCCACAATTGATCCCCCGTTGTGCAGGCTATGGACGAATATATCGCCAAAAAACGATTTTGTATAGCCACAATGCCGTCAAAACAGCTGCGTCACCGAACGATTGAACGTTGCTGGTGCGTTAGGCAGTCTGGAGGGTATGATAAACCATCCCGCAAGTCTGACAGCAGGTTGAGGGATGTCACTGTCTCTCTTGAGCAGCTGCATATAGTTCTTTACTTGGCAATTGGCATTGAAAAAGGTCCGACCGACTGTGCTGTTCTGCAGCAATCCTTCATAAAAATTGGCAAGTGTGCCAACTCTTAATCTGTATTTCGCTTGATAATATTATTCTAATGGGGGGTTACACGTACCCTGGTATAAAGGGGTTGGTGAGACAAATTTGTGTGGCCACATATTGGTGTGGTTACAACTTAAAAAGAAACCATTACATGGCTGGACTGCCAGTAGTCATGCATTTCAATTGGGTTATGATATTTATCCAGGAAAACCTATAGTGGAACAGTTTATTTGCCTTCGGTTAAGGTTGTGGGTACTTTTGGAGTAAGCGGATTGCGATCCGCTACGCTCGTACTAGTTCTAGTATAGAACGTAAGGTCGGTGACCTTACCTTAGTTTCCTCTAAGCAGAAGGCAACGGCAGCCCCGCTGCAAGCATAAACAAGTCACAATTTGCCTTCAACCTTTCTGGCTCAGAAAGTCGGTGCTGAGTGGCAAGTTTTACTCTTTCTTGCCACGGCAGCTTCGTCTTCGCACAAAAACCGCAAGGACCATATATATTGGCGCAGTCGGTGCCAGGAACCAAGTCAAATATGACGCAATCCCGATCGAAGGGCAAAATGTGTAATTGAATTCTCTTCACCACTTCCCGACATTTCTATTGAAAAATATATTTGCAGTACATTTTGGATAAACATTAACAGCTCACATGCCAGTATCCATAACAATGGGGGGTGATGACTGCATTTTACCACACCGATCTATCATGCATACCGTTTTGCAGCGCCTGCAACCTTCGAAACGGATACCCTTCAAGTTGATGAGAGCTACTGACATTTCAGACCCTAAGACATCCAGTTTCTTGACACCAACAATTGACATTTGTTCGTGTGTGGTTAGTTGTCCTACGAAGGATAGCACATCCTATCCGCAAAGACGATACAGCCCTCTCACAGACTCGGTCGTCGGATTAATTTATAATACTTTCAAGAGCAACAGGGTGGTCGAGCACTTTGCACAGAGAAAACCTCGATTTGAAGAATCCGCATATGCAATGCACAAAGAATGAGTTCGTATGCTCTATTAGAAACACAACCGCGATCCTTCGAGGTGACTAGGTACTTAATTTGTTCTGCAATTTCAAATTGATACAGATACGTTCTACTATATCCAATAGTAAAATCCTACATATGGCTTGACGCGAGGCTAATGTTACGGACATATCCTCTGTGAAGTCTCGTCATTTTCATCAGTACCGATCTTAAATATAAAAGGATTTCTGTGGTGTCCGCTCGTCTGTTTTTGGTTTCGGCAAATTAACTGGTCAGTTGACTAGCTCAAATCGAATAATTTGAAATAACATTCTTACTGTAAAAGTAATTAGTGGTTTAGGAGCTTTTTTTACATAAGCCATATTCCAAATATATTTTCCACCTGCAAAGCGTTTCACTGGCCAAAATGTGTAAACTTTATCGTGATTGCAAGCCTTGCAAGGAATTGTTCAAGTAAGTCGAATTTCTTTCATACGCACTTTGTAAAAATCATCACGGCGGTCGAGGGAACTACGTGCACTGCGCTGCAACTTACGGCGACTATACGTGTCGAATCGCGCGTTTGCACGGTAAAACCTGTCCCGCTGCTGCAAATCAAGGAAGCTGGATGGCTTGACAAGCTCAGACATTAATCGTAACGCATTATTCCAAGGTGGATTTGCTGACGGTTGTATATATTAGTATATTATAGTTCTGAGTCATTTTAGCTATTTGGAGAAATTAACAAAGTTGAGGCATAGTTTCTATCACCTAGCTACTATGTCATTAAAATTTAGATCTAGCTTATATTCTATCATGAAGCAAAAAATGATATTTAAAATCACAAACAATGATAACGTTTGTAGTCTTGTAACCTAATGGTAGCTTCAAATCAAGAGATAACTTGTGAGCCGTCAATGCTATACAGGAGATTTAATTATTACCATGTTTGATGCGGAAAAGAAAATCAGATTTAATACGTTGAAGTATTTACATATATGAACTCATTCTTCAGTGTATTTTAATCGTTGTCTTTGTCTTCGTCATGAGCCTGTCCACATAAATGACCACGATGATATACTTTGGGCTTGACTGGCCGACTTAGACGCAAGGGTACGCATCATAGCGCTTAACATTTTATCTTTCATGAAGCTTATGCAACTTGTTGTTCCATTGGCGCACTTCTTGATTTATGCTGTAGAGTGGCTGCCGCAGTAAGCACTTCATCTCCTGGTTGGCTTACAATCAGACTGAAACATATATACCTCTATTTCCGCATCACCATTACGAAATGTCATTTCCACGTCATTGGTTTTAGCCTTCATATCTTCTTCTGCGGCAATCGCCAGCGTAGCATTGGTGAACTTCTTCTGCGCCTTTGGAGCAAACACCTCCGTGTAATACATACTAGAACGCTGCGTCTAGTCTTTTCCACCAGTCGTGCCTGGATCTCTAAAAGTTTCTGTTTGGATGTAGAAGAGACACTTGCACCAACTAGATTGTTTCGTCTCTAGTATCTTCATTTGCTTCCACATCTTATGGTTTTCGAGTGACTTCGTCTAATTCTCCATAGCGCAAAGCCATTTATTCTTGTACCTGTTTTGCAAGACTTTGACGTATGACACAGCTCGCTCGCCATTGTCTTCCTGAGGGTGAGACAGTAGTGCAAATAATAGGCATCTTCAAAGTCAACTAGGTCGATCTGTTCTCGCCGCATGCCCAGGTGATTGTCTCTAAATCAGACCACTCCACATCATTTACGCTCTAGTCGTATTACAAATTCTCTTATGCCGTTACTGCCAGGCGTACTTGATCCACACTAAGTAGGTCGGTTCGTTATGCTTCTCCTGAGTCTATTCATCTCGCGGTTCCATTGTTGGTGTTCGTAGCCCTCTATTAACTCAGTATCGTCGGTGGTATCTCCGACCTTCTCGTCATCAACGATGTCAACCACACCTTCGTTGGTATCCTTCGACACCTCCCCTGCCAGATTATCATAAACAATTATACTTCTTGAGACAACGATTAATCCATCGGCAACATTGAGCAGTCGATATCCCTCGTACTGCTTACATCACTGAAAAAGACGCAATAAAGTTACTTGGCCTCTTGCGCTTCTGCTTATTCGAATGCGCGTAGCAATTATTCAGAATACTCCCACACACATCCCATCACCCGCATACGCGGTGCGGATCAAATCCGTCATC
>NW_020187129.1:16758-17444 GCF_900000015.1 Plasmopara halstedii | reverse complement strand
CAACTTTAGTCCTTGAACATGTCGTGCAATGTCATTTGCCGGGCATTTTGCATTTTTTGCGCTTGACTTTGATAGTGACCTGTCTGAGTTTCTGTTGAAAGGACTCAAACGAGATCCTAAGATCATTAAACATGTCTCCTGCTTCCTCCATGACCTCAGAGCACAGCAACTGGTCCTCGATCTCAAGTGTAGCTTTATGCAGTTGTTCAAAGCCGTGGAAAGTGACACACTCTGCAGATGGGTCATTCTGGTGCTGGTTATCACATTCTTCATCATTTTTTCTGTAACTTCCGTAACCGTCAATGTCTCCAACATTTCATCGACGTCTTCCAAAATTGCTTTTGAATACTCTTCGTTGTTTTCATCATCGATGTGCACAAACTCTTCCAGTTCGCTCCTTTCAATTTGGGTATCCAAAGATGCAAAATTGTCGATAATCTCTCCCATAAAATCTTCTTCGTCTTCGTTGCCAGAATCTTCCAACGTCATGATCTCCGCTTTCTTGAATGCATTTCTGATTGATAATGCAGACACAGATTCCCAAGCACGTTGAACATAGTGTGCAGCATCTAACAAATGTGCAGGTATACCGTAAACGACTCCAGCTGATCCACGTGCGAGTCTAGCTGCTTGTTCCTTTTTATGAGCTTTCGATTCATCGTCAAGTTCGTAAATCCAAGAACATA
>NW_020187129.1:16642-16748 GCF_900000015.1 Plasmopara halstedii | reverse complement strand
ACAAGGGTTTCGCGAGACCCGCGTACCCTGCGCTGTACTTGTGGAGGTAGTTGGCCCAAGCCCAACCACTTCCTGAGATCCTTCTGGGATCTAGGCGTCGGCCATG
>NW_020187129.1:13677-13856 GCF_900000015.1 Plasmopara halstedii | reverse complement strand
GTACGGTATGCGTTCCTCAGCATCCGCACCCCGTTCGGGCAAGAAGCCCCGGACTACTCTCGAAGCTGCCGCCGCTTCTGGTCCCAGATTGCGACAGCCTTCGGGCAATCCATTTGGAGCCGCTCAGCCGGCTGCCACGTTTTCTCGGAGTGGGCGTAACCCCTCCACTTCACAAGGAA
>NW_020187129.1:11643-11963 GCF_900000015.1 Plasmopara halstedii | reverse complement strand
TCTGCAGCAATGCACAACCGATCGCATAGTCGGAAGTGTCACAGACAACGCTGAACGGTTTCGACTCGTCCGGCAGAGCCATGACCGGAGCCTCTTGCAGGCTCGCCTTGATATTGTCGAAGGCGACCTGGTGCTCATGCTCCCAGCGCCAGTCGGCATCCTTCTTTAGAAGATCCGACAAAGGTTTCGCGAGACCCGCGTACCCTGCGCTGTACTTGTGGAGGCAGTTGGCCAAGCCCAACCACTTCCTGAGATCTGGGCGTCGGCCATGCTGCAATGGCCTTCACCTTGTCCGGGTCGGCCCGAACGCCGACGTTGCC
>NW_020187129.1:9753-9831 GCF_900000015.1 Plasmopara halstedii | reverse complement strand
AGTTGCGGATTGCCTCTGCTTTCACATCAGAATTCCAGGCTTGGACAGCCATGCGGATGGCTTGAAGTATGTTTATCC
>NW_020187129.1:9366-9468 GCF_900000015.1 Plasmopara halstedii | reverse complement strand
CTTCACCAAAGGATACACCGGATCCTTGGGGTTCTTGAGGATCTCAGAACCCAAGCGCCACTGTCGCTTCTTGTTCATCTCGTCCAGGACTTGCTCGTCCAA
>NW_020187129.1:9185-9252 GCF_900000015.1 Plasmopara halstedii | reverse complement strand
CATGCCTTGGCATTGTTTCGGTATGTGCATCCAAGGTTTGCCTGGTTGATGTTTTTGAGACAACGGT
>NW_020187129.1:8977-9060 GCF_900000015.1 Plasmopara halstedii | reverse complement strand
TGGCTCCAAGTGGACGCCATCTGCCTTGACGGGCAACCCGTTCTCGCCGTCGAAGATGCGATAACACTCTTCGACCGGCCGTA
>NW_020187129.1:1861-8967 GCF_900000015.1 Plasmopara halstedii | reverse complement strand
GATTCCATGTTCGGATACCTGACTGTCCTCTGGCGCTTGGCGTCCAGGTTCGCATCTTAAAATTTACCGAGCTCAACAGAACGCTTGAGTGTGTTGGTGATTGTACCTCCACTGACATTAATCTGATGGTTCTTTTCTAACCACTTGATAAGCTCCTTGTGTGTCAGCTTCGGATTCTTCTCCTTGTGTTGACACAGTGCAATACGTATCTTGTCTGTCATGGTTGTGTGTTTAGCTCCACGTGAACCCATTGCTGGGCAATGTATTTGTTACAGTTCAACTGTTTCGATGTTTTAGAAAAAATACGTGTAGGGCTCTTTGGGAATGGTGTTGTCTAAATATACCCAGCCTGGGTTAGGGAATTTTTGATAATTATGCTACCCTCCCTAATTTAAAACCCTCTCTAAATTAAACACTGTCCCACAGTCCCAACATGTTTAATGTAGACAGGTTTTACTGTATATGGCTACAACACATAACGTGATGTACTGCAACGCGGTTGCCGAGCACTTTGCATCATAAAAGATTTGCTTCTTGGAATCTGTGGTAACAAACACAAAGAGGATGGGTCCGTCTGGAGCGGGCCCGAGAACTACTAAGAAAACAAATACTGTTAGTATGCTCTGCTATTACACCTTAACTATTTCTCATTATGTAGCTAGAAGTAACCCACATATTCTCCTTTTATCGGGATTGTATCATCTTCGTAATTATCGATATTCCAGTGTAATTGTATCGTAATTATTACGATTGTACCCAATCTAAATGCTGAGAGCAAAGATTAACCATACTTGCCCTCCTTACACCAAAGCCTATGAGCATACCGCTCCGAACAGAAGCATCAATATGATTTAGACCACACTGAGATAAACATTCTTCTATACTGCGAGTGCAGGATCGCTCCACGAGCATTATTGCACCTACAGTTCCAATCCACTCTCTGTACTTTACCGCACCTGCTCTCCTGAACATTCTTGCAACAAAACTCCGCTCCCATGCATTAAATAATATGGTGAAAGGAGCTTCCGCCAAAAGCGCGGTCTTTGTGACCAACACGCTTGATAAAAATATCGTTGAGGATGTCGAGGTGATTTTTTGGCCCCCAGTCACTCTTTGTGCAACGGGGCTGCCGTAGCTCTTTGCTTAGAGGAAGCTTACAAAGGTTTCCGACCTTACGTTCTATACTAGAACCAGAACGAGTGTAGCTGATCGCTATCCGCTACCTTCAAGAATACTAAAACCTTAACCCAAGGCAAATAATCTTTTCTGCTCAAAGTTCAAATTGAATTTAATTGTTTTATTTGTGGCAGAGCCGCCTACATTTAAAATCTTAGGTTCTCCTGATTAGATAGCAAAACCTAATCAATATGCATAACTACTGGCAGTTCCGCCACGTAGTGGCTTCTTGATACGGTGTAGCCACACCATTGTGTGATTACACCGACTTGTGCGATCTAGACCTTTGTACGGTCACACCATCTTGTGTGACCCACCCTTTTATACCAGGGTACGTGTAACTTGGTTACACTTTGACTCCCGATTAAACACGTCAACCCTCACCCGCCGATACATAGTCAGGTCGTTTTTAGAAGGGTGCGCTGTCTGCACTCAGCCTCCCCGCTGAACTTTGTGCCCTATTTCATCAGCAAAAAATTTCCGACACCCCGCCGTGAAATTTACGACAACATTTACTTCCTTACAACAGAACTGGCCCTTTACTGCACGCGCGAGAATCACACTAACTCCTGCTCGAATCACTTCATGATTTCGATATCAAATTGTTTACTATCGCTCACCCTGTAAGTGCAGAAGGTTCACGTGCCTTTGCATGTGAGTTATCCACTCACAGTAGAACAAAGGAAGTGTGGAAAAGCTGCATCGCAAGCGCTTTCTCAAACTATAGATCATCGCTCCTCAAAAGGACCAGCTGGTGAAGCGCGTGCCCTCCGTAGGAGATAACCCATAGGTGCTTAAGTTGTCAAATATCTGTACAGTACATAACTCTATATGCCCACTAGACAAGAAAAGCACTCCGCCCAACTCATCTTTAGACGTTACAAGCCATCTTCCATACTGCAAAAAATTAGCACAACGCTGTTATCGAAGATACAGCCCATCGCCTCAGGCTGTTTGAATCCACGGTCGTCTCCATGAGACAGCTGTAACAGCCACTATACAATGACCTTTGTACCGCCAGGTCGGTCATATCCCACTTCTGGGAAGTGTACAGTGACTAGCTGCCTTGCCTCTTCTTCAAAGAAAGAAAATGAAATCCCGAAGACATACCAGGTCGTTGGCGCTCACGGCACTGCAATGTTGCCAAAGTATCACTTCAAACTCCTAATTTTTTGTTTAATTCACTTCACAAGGTGCTGGGCGGTCCACCAAACGTTTTACATGACATCGGGCCGCCGAATGCTCTTCTGCAGTGCCGGCGAAGGTCGACCCTCTAGTGGCTGGCTCTCATGAGCTATCTTAATCATGGCTGTACATCGACTCTCTCGAAGAACACGGCGTGCATCTTAGGCCGCAATGAGCCAGTCCTCACATTTGATTTCTCTGATGCTTTATCGCATGCCTACCTTAGGCTTCCCCAACGGTTCAGACCCGCTTCTAAGTAGAGGGTCGCTATTGAGGATCGTGAAGACAATACTTCGTCTGCGGAAGAGCCCTTCACGTTCGGCTGGATAGTCAGATCAGAATCGCGAGAAAATCAGTAAGGCCACATAGAACACTGGCTTTGCTTGCATTCTTCATGGTTAATTTGAAGAATTACTCAATTCTTCTTTTGCGATGACCGCGAACGGTCCGATGATAAATAAGTGGTCTATCGGGCGTAGACACTGCATATATTGATATGCTAACTGCATCGGAAAGTTTGCCAACAAAACATGTTCGTGTGTGTTTCGCCTGCCTTTGACATCAGCATGCTCTTCTTCTTTTTGAATCAGCTTTTGCGTCGTGCACCCTGCGCATAACGCTTAATGTTATCGAGCAAAATCACTGATTTTGTTAGCCGAGATGGTATCAACAACTCTGTTCTGATTGGCAGCCCCTGCCTTACAAAGATCAGAGCCACTTCGTGGCGGTGTCAAAGGTACCCATGAAGTCCAAGCCATTTGTGTAAAGTGAGGTAAATCGTGTCGAGGCATGTGCAGCGTTATAAAACACGAGTTAACGAGTGAGTAACTCGCTTTAGCCCCGTGGTGTCCCCACACAAGCGCTTTGGAGGGTATTCTCCACAACGCAGTTTGTATGCCCCGCCTGACTACTGGTATCCTTTGCTTGGTACTGACTTTGAGATCGACATAACAAATGCGACAATATTTCAAGTACAACAACCTACAATACGGAGCGCCCATCACGAACAATAAAAGCACTTTAATGACCGTCATGTGGCCGCATCAAAAATTAGAAATCGGACTTGTGAGATGAAATTCAGATATCTGCAATCATCAAGAAGTTATAGTATATTGGCACAGCTTTTCCCGTCAAGTTTGAGAAATTGATCGTAAAATTCGACTCCCACTTTTACCAACAATCTTCGGACTGTTGCCAGCTGACTTTTAAACAAATTTGCCTCAGCATCTATGGCTCCTTAGCAATCCAAAATATGTTGGAGGACTCATTATAATGTACAATGTTCGTGTTCGCAATAAAACCTTAGAATGTCAGTTTAAGAACATACTGAAAAGCTTTGCTCGACATACGAACTATGGCGACCTTGATCAATGGCAATTTCTAATTGCTCTTGCGACAAAGATTCCGACAATGACGTCGATGACGAATCTCTAATATCCCTCTTGAGTTGAGCCTGTAGTGATAGGAATCTCATGATTCGGGGATGGATAAAATACATGGGTCAGAATGAGTGATATCCTAACCAATTGTTGACCAATAAATGTACATTTACGATTATCGATGCTACGGGGTTAAGCCATTGCTGCGCTTGAATTTTGACCCGTCCAAGCTGCACTGAGAAACTGCTTGCAGGATCGGACACCGCGACTGTTGGGGACGTGCCGAACTGCGGCGATACTGAAGCATATGTGTCGAAAAAACTCCTACTTTAAGCAACAAGCGAAGCGAAATCGCGTGCAAGAAATGTGGTAAGGGCAAAAGAGTAAGTTAGCGACAAAGCCAGTGGTCACACCATTTGCAGCGGGGCTGCAGTAGCTCTTTGCTCAGATGAAGCTAAGCTAAGGTCACCGACCTTACGTTCTTTATAAAAAAAACAGTACGAGTGCAGCGGATTGCGATCCGTAACCAAGGAAAGGAGGCTCTTCCGTTCCCGAATTGAAATTGCATTGAATCAGTTTAGCTGCGATAGAGCCGCCATATTCCAAACCCTAGGTTTTCCAACTTAATACAGCGATACCTAATTAATATAGTAGAATCTAATTTATTTGCATTACAAATAGCAGCGGCTACTTGTTTCAGTGTAGCCTCACCAATGTGTGTTTACACCACTTGTGTAATCCACAACTTTGTACGGTCACATCATCTTGTGGGACCTCGTCGAACCTCCAACACTCTTTTGATATATGTAAGGACAGTTTGGAGTGTATCGACTAAAGTGTCGGGATCATGTTGTAGCGGGGTGACATGTAACAAGGTATAAGTAGCGCCACCAGGTAACTGAAAAATTAACCGCTACATTGACCGTGTCACTCAGCATTGCGTTGCAGAATTCATTCTGCACGCATACTCTGCCGCTGGATTGCCACATCAATCGCTTCTCGCGTGGATTTCTGAATATTATAAACGGATAACAGAAACGGTAAGCACTGGGATGATTGCAATGAATTGCGATCATCGATGTGGCACCAAATATATGTTCTGAAAGGATGCAGGCTGGCCTAGACTGATCAACTTAACATTCTACCAACCCGTAATCAGAACGCTCAGCTTTTCGTCACCGCGAAAGTTGTGGTCTGATAAGTGATTGATTTTGCTACTCTTACTCGTACTCGACAGCATGACAAGTTTATTGCAACGGGGCTGCTGTAGTTCTTGTCGAGACTAAGCTTCGACTCAACATATTCGCACTCACAAATGCACAGCAAATGTGATTGAATGCTTTCCTGATGAGCCGAATCGTGAGCGTCGCAAGTAACTGGATACCTAGATCTGGTATTAAGACGAATAATATAAATGTGAAGCATCTGTGCTTGCTAGCCATAAACCAAAATGCGTAGCGTGAGGCTTGTACTGTACGTGTTGGACAGACCTACCCTTTACGGACAGCATCAACAAGCACTTTGGTTCTTCCGGATGGTGTAATGTGGACGTAGACCAATTTGGAATATGCACCCCGTCATACCCTTCTCTACTGAAATCTGTGACTATACTAGCGCTAGCACTTATTCTGCCTCTTTAAGACATTGCACAATATGATTGCTCAAGGAGCCCCGCTACGCTTGGGATTCCTTCCTTCAAACATCACCGCATCGAGAGTCCTTCCCCTATCGTGCTACCATGGATTCACAAGCCTCCGAGGGTATGTCTATTGCGCCGGAAACTTTGATTGTGTAAAACCACACTGGACAACTGAGTGGAACTCAAATGTATGCGCTTAAATAATGCATTTGCAAATATTAAAAAGTGTCTTTGGGATCGCTTAAATCCTATTATGGATTGCTTCGTTGGGCTGCAAGGCTCAAGAGAACCTCCCGCAAAGATAGAGATCATTGTAAATTGTTCAGTGGTTCTGTTATCTAAGAAATTGACTAAGTGGCTTGGTCTGACCAATTACTTGCACAAGTACAGTACAGGCTATGCCGACATGGCACTAACTCTCGCTAATATCACTGAAAGGGTCACGAAATGGTGTCGAGGTGCGACGGAAGAGGCCACTTCTAAGTTGGCCTCAGAAGCTTCGTGCGTGCCTTGTTTCTGTCTCTTACGAATTTACATTGGCAATATCACGTCGTCTGAAAGCTTCTGCATTTGCAATAGGCTGTGCTTTGCTTCAAGCAGATGCCAATAAGCATGATCGCGCCATCGTGTTGTGTCTCAAGAAAAAAATTCTATACGTCGAAGAAGCAACTTGTAATAAATAATGCCCTTGTCACGTTCAGAACGCACATGTTTGGTTCTAAGCCATTTGTGATCTATACAGATCATGTGCCATTGTGTACACAGACGTCGTCACCGCATCGCCTGGAGAGAATGACAAAATAATTTATCTTTGTTGGCTGTTATATCTTTGCGGTAAAGCATAATCTGGCTCGTCTTCATGTGAAGGCGGATGTGCTTTCGCGTCGCCCCAACAATGGATTCTCAAATATCATGATTGTGACGTCGCCAGCTGTAAAAAATACGTTTGGCGTATGGCTCAACGCAACCTGTGTTGCACTGTTGATAGCTCTGAGCTGCAAAGAATGAGAGAACGCAATAAGCGCACGGTTGCTCACCCGTACCCATAACCATTATCTCAAGACTTGCTATACCACAGCAGTAAACTGCATCACACTCAGCCAGTAGTGGTGCCTCATGATGAGGCCTACAACTAACGAATAAGGTCGAGGAAGGTGACATGCCTTTGGGTGTCTAACTCGTAGATAAAAGAACATATTGTCGGTGGGTGCTATGTAACAAGAATTAGCAAATAAGGACATATGTGCACACCTAGAATTATGTCAGCGTTCAATACTATATGTATGCAGCGCCAGATAAATTACTGGCTGTCCATCAAAATACACATTCTCTGGTCGTATAAGCTATACATCCGGGAATACTCATATTATGATCTTTGGAGACCATCTGAGCATATGGTTCACCTCGCTGCTGTCAGTGACACTGTCATCGATGGGGACAAAGCTAAGCTGTTTATCGACAAAGCGTTCCGCCAACATGGGTTTATCGGATAGAGATACACGCTTATCAGCAAAGTTTAGAAATACATTGTTTTATGTGCTCAACTATAGTTTGGATATATCAATCGCTGGCCATCCACAAACAGATATAACTGGGTGGCGAATGTCAACCAGTTTGTTGCGGCATTAGACGTATCGTGGGTAATAAGTGATAGTTGTAAGTTTAAGTACGTTACGTGCCTGGACAATACAACCAAGTAGATAAGGTTGAGGAAGTAAATAAAATCA
>NW_020187129.1:385-479 GCF_900000015.1 Plasmopara halstedii | reverse complement strand
TTATTTATTGGTAGCCTCAAGAAATCGATCACTTTTGACAGGAGGTCTACAATTCGTAAAGGGCTACTATATCTCGACGTCATCAACGTCATCT
>NW_020187129.1:0-281 GCF_900000015.1 Plasmopara halstedii | reverse complement strand
TAAACAGCGGTTTCGTCCATTAAAATAGTTCTCTCAAGCTCGAAACGCGGGAGATTACGTATGAGATACTTCATGTAGCTGACGGCACGCCCGACAAAACTGTTAAATTTGTTCTTTTGCGCAGTGAGAGATCATTGCTCTTCATAAACTTAGAAATACAAGCATCAGACGCCACAAAAGCAGATCCATCTTCATCCAGCGATCCGTAAAGCTCACGTGCAGTCAACCCAATCCATTCTCGTGTGACCTTCTCTTTGCGAAGACGGCGGTCGATAATAGCG